>NC_060887.1:36301304-36331304 GCF_014805685.1 Silurus meridionalis
ACCCTGGCCAGTGTCTCAGTTTTAGGGTGTTACTGATCTTCTTATAGCCTCGGCCACCTTTGTGGTGATCAACCATTCTAATTCTCAAATCTTTTTCTCAAATTTAGTTTTTTTTTGTCATGTGCCATGTTAAACATCCAGTGGTCAGTATGAGATAATTGTACTGAAAGCACTAAAGCACAAACTGCTCTAATACAAGATACACAAATGTGTATGGTCCTGTCAAGCAGACAAAAACATGAACATGATGAATAGGACGTGTGGCTTTGCATCGTTTTATGATGTACAGCTGCTATCACTATGGGTGTACTCACGCTCAAGCTGTTTTGACAATAATAACTTGACTTTTATGTTGAATTATTTTTCACAGTTATTTTCTACACTGCTATACAAGCTACACTAAACATATGACTACACTAAAATATATCCAAGTTTCATTTCTATAGTACTGACCCTTGAGAAGGTGTACTAAAATGGTTGCTGTATTGAGGGGTGTACTCACTTTTGTGAGATATGGTATATATTAAACAATCAACTTGAACTGAAATTTTGTATCTGATTCAACTTACTGACCAATCAGTGCGCACCATTTTATTATTGCTTAGCCTCAAAAACAAGGCAAGACAAGAGGCAGGTGGCTTCAATGGCTAATTAAGACAGAATTAAAGACATTATATTGAAAGTTTTGTATTAAAAATACACAACACTCTTTTGGCCAATCTAATGTTAATCTTGAGTACCTATAGTGTAGTATTCATACTTCATATGTTGAAAGGGTCTTTAGTTTTATTAGATTTGAAAAAGAAATAACCCAGCCATTTGGGTTGCACAAGCCAGTGCATTCTTGGTGCTGGTCCCAAGCCTGGGTTAATAGGGAGGGTTGCGTTAGAAAGGCCATCAAGCGTAAAACATGTGCCAAATCAAATATGCAGATCATGAATAAGAATTTCAGACGGGATCGGTCGAGGCCCGGGTTACCAATGACCGCCACAGTTAGTTAGTTAGCCAACAGAGTTCTGGTGGAAATTGGGCTACTGTTGGCCGAAGGAGGAGAAGTAGAGGAGGAAAATGTCTACAGAGATGGCAGGGAAAGGAGAAGTGTAGGGGAGTGTAGGTTCGGGTTGGCACTTTAAATGTTGATACTATGACTGGTAAAGGGAGAGAGGTAGCTGATATGATGGCAAGGTGAATGGTAGATATGTTATGTGTTCAGGTGACCAAGTGTAAAGGGAGTAAGGCCAGAAACATTGGAGGTGTGTTTAAACTGTTCTATTATGGTTTGGATGAAAAGAGAAATGGTGTAGGGTTGATTCTAAGGGAAGAGTTTAGTAAGTGTGTAGTGGAGGTAAAGAGAGTTTCTGATAGGGTGCTGATCGTGGAGCTGGAAGTTGAAGGGGCGATGATAAATGTCACCGGTGTTTATGCTCCACAAGTGGGTTGTGAGATGGAGGAGATAGAAAAATTCTGATTTAAGTTAGATGAAGTGGTAGAGGGGCCTAGGAAGGAAAGATTGGTGATTGGGGCAGATTTCAATGGGAATGTAGGTGAAGGGAACAGAGTTGATGAGGAGGTGATGGGTAGGTATGGCTTTAAGGAGAGGAATATGGGAGGGCAAATGGTGGTAGATTTTGCTAAAAGGATGGAAATGTCAATGGTGAGCACTTATTTTAAGAATAAGGAGGAGCACAGGGTGATGTATAAGAGTGGAGCAAGGTGCACACAGGTGGACCATGTTCTGTGTAGGAGATGCAACCTGAAGGAGATTGGAGACTGTAAGTTGTTGGCAGGGGACAGTGTAGCTAGACAGCATCGGATGGTAAACTGTAGGATGGTTTTGGAGGTGAAGAAGAAGAGGAGGAAAGTGAAGACTGAAAGAAGAATAAGAAGGTGGAAACTGAAGGCAGAAGACTGTAGTGTGAGATTCAGGGAAGAGGTCAGACAGGGGCTCGGTGGTGGTGAAGAGGTGCTGGATGATTGGGCAACCACTGCAGAAGTGATAGGGGAAACAGCTAGAAAGGTACTTTGTGTGACATCTGGAAATAGAAAGGAAGACAAAGAGACGTGGTGGTGAAATGAGTAAGTGCAGAAGAGCATAAGGAGGAAGTGGTTGGCTAAACAGAATTGGAAACGACAGAGTGATGAGAAATGTAGGCAGGAGTACAAGGAGATGCTGCAGCAGGTAAAGAAGGATGTGGCGAAAGCCAAGGTAAAGGCATTTGAGGAGCTGTATGAGAAGTTGGAAACTAAGGAAAGAATTTGTACAGATTGGCCAGGCAGAGGGACCAAGCTGGGAAGAATGTGCTGCAAGTTAACAAGATTGTTCAACAGAATTTTGGAAGGTGAGAGGATGCCTGAGGAATGGAGAAGAAGTGTGCTGGTACCGATCTTTAAGAACAAGGGAGATGTGCAGACCTGCAGTAACTACAGGGGAATAAAGTTGATCATTCACACCATGAACTTATGGGAAAGAGTAGTAGAAGCCAGGCTGAGAGAAGAGGTGACCATCTGTGAGCAACAGTATGGTTTTATGCCAAGGAAGAGCACCACAGATGCCGATATTTGCTTTGAGAATGTTGATGGAGAAGTATAGAGAAGGTCAGAAGGAGTTGCATTGTGTGTTTGTGGATTTAAAAAAAGCATGGTGAGAGACAGGGTGCTAAGAGAGAAGTTGTGGTATTGTATGAGGAAGTCAGGTGTGTCAGAGAAGTATGTGAGGGTGGTGCAGGACATGTATGAGGACAGTGTGACAGCAGTGAAGTGTGAAGTGGAAACGACAGACTGGTTCAAGGTGGAGGTTGGACTGCATCAAGGATCGGCTCTGAGCCCTTTCCTGTTTGCAGTGGTGATGGACAGGTTGACGGACGAGCTCAGACAGGAGTCTCCTTGGACTATGATGTTTGCGGATGATATTGTTATTTGTGGTGAGAGTAGGAAGCAGGTTGAAAAGAGCCTAGAGAGGTGGAGGAATGTGCTGGAGAGAAGAGGAATCAAATTCAGTAGGAGTAAGACAGAGTACATGTGTGTGAATGAGAGGGAAGGCAGTGGAGTGGTGCAGTTGCAGGGAGAAGAGGTGGAGAAGGTGGAGGAGTTCAGGTACCTGGGGTCAACAGTGCAAAGTAATGGAGTGTGTTAGAGAAGTGAAGAAAAGAGTGCAGGCAGGGTGGAGTGGGTGGTGAAGAGTGGCAGGAGTGATCTGTGATAGATGGGTATCTGCGAGAGTGAAAGGGAAAGTTTATAGGACTGTGGTTAGACCTTTGATGTTGTATGCTTTAGAAACAGTGGCATTGAGTAAAAGACAGGAGGTGGAGCTGGAGGTAGCAGAGCTGAAGATGTTGAGGTTTTCGTTGGAAGTGACGAGGATGGACAAGATTAGAAATTAGTTTATTAGAGGGACAGCGCATGTAGGACATTTTGGAGACAAGGTGAGGGGAGCAAGATTGAGATGGTTTGTATATGTTCAGAGGAGGGACATGGGGTATATCTGTAGAAGAATGCTGAGGATGAAGCCACCAGGAAGGAGGAAAGGAAAAAGACCAAGGAGGCGGTTTATGAATGTGGTGAAGGAAGACATGCAGGTAGTTGGGTTAAAAGAGGCAGTTGAAGAGGACAGAGGGGTATGGAGACTGATGATCCGCTGTGGTGACCCCTAATGGGAGAAGCCGAAAGAAAAAGAAGAAGAAGAAGAAGAAGAAGAAGAAAAAGATTTGTAAAAGAAATATACAGTTTTATGCTTCTGTCCGAAGCTGAAGTCCTTGGGGTGGAGCTAAAGAGTCGCGAGCACACATAGATTTTTCATTGTGATCGTCTGGGAGCTGTGACATTGCTATATATAAAACAGAAACAAAAACTTTATAGTCTTAACTATGGCTAACATGCAGATCCAGCCATACATATTTCCAGTTCCAGAATCGGATCCCAAGTCTGAAATTGAACATCAATAACAACAGCAACAACAACGACTACAGCAGGACGTGTCTACATGGTAATTAATGGACAAGGTTCTCTTTCCCTCAGATCCAAAAACACACTTCTTTGGAGACACACTCCTTGAGCAAGTCCTCTGCAAAACTGCTGATGGCTTTCTAACCGAATGAAGTGTGGTGATGGGCATGGTGCGTGCTCTCAAATTCTGGCCTTCATGACATCGTGGGAAAAAGGGCCATACTGGGAAAAAAAACTTTCCAAAACCTTTATGAACCTGGGGTGTATTTGTAACAAAAAATACATCTAAATACTTTTCTTTAAATTTGGCAGTGTTTAGCATGAGAATCCAAATCATTAACCTATCTAATCCTTACTAGATCTAGAAAATATGACCACATCATCCCTGTTTTATTCTGCTCCCAATTAAATCTCACATTGATTATAAAATACTACTACTGATGTATAAAGCACTTAATGGTCTCACGCTGTAGTATCTGAGTGAACTTCTGTACCAATATAATCCTCCATGCGTATTTAGATCAAAAGGTCCAGGCTATTTGTTAGTACTTCAAATAATGTCTACAGCAGGGGGCAGATGATATAAACCCCACCGTTATGGAACAGCCTTCCAATCAGTGTTCAGGACTCAGACACAGTCTCAGTGTTCAAGTCAAGGTTAAAAACATATTTATTCAGTCAAGTCTTTTATCAGTAGTTTTTTCTTGGGTAAAGGAGCAGATCTGTAGGGGTTAATGGATATAGAGTGTTTGGTGAAATGGGATATTTGTATACTGTCATCCCCTCACTCTCACACATTCACTCAGGTTTGTTGAGGGTGGTGTGGTGGGTCATCTCTTATCCCAGAGATCCCAGATACCAGATTATTTCTGGTTCTCCCTTTTAGCTATGCTGCAATAGCAAGTCTTGCCGGAGTCCCAACTGCACAGTGTCCTGAACTTTCATACAACAATAAGTATACATAATAATCCATATCCTTCTCTTCCTGCCACCCCTCTTCTCTCTCTCTCTCTCTCTCTCTCTCTCTCTCTCTATGTCGAGTTAAACATGCTCCTGAGGTTCCAGTGACCACTGTTTCTGCCCCTTTCCCCTCCTCGGATTTTCCCACTTCGTCCAGGCCTGCCTCTGGATAGTGTTCTCTTCGATTGGAGGCCACTCTGTGCAGCTTGGGATGGTTTCTTATCAACGCCCTGGGGTTCCATGAAATTCCTGAGTAAGAACGGAAGCTTTGAGGATTATGCATTATGCATCTCGGGGAGTTTTTCTCTGCCACAGTCACCAGGGACAAACTTACACTTATAAAGAACATCTTATTCATTTTTATCATCATATTATCTGTGTAAAGCTGCTTAAAGACAATGTTCATTGTTAAAAGCGCAATACTAATAAAAATGAATTCAATTTAATTGAATTGAATTAACACTGCCAATAAATCGAATGTACAGTATTTGTGAACACATTCTATATTTTATCCTTGCCATAGCAACAGCTCATCCATGCTGACTTGTAACATTATACTTTATCTGATTTTAATGATGTACTATATAGTTGTTGATGGGCTGCCTTTATTCTGCAAGATGCTTACATAGCATTTATTGAAGGAGTCTCCAGTGTCAAAGCTATGTATCAGAGGCAATGATCAGGACAACGGAGCATACGATTTCTGGTTTTATCTGTAAATTAAAAGAAAAACAGAGATTGGCAAGAAAACAACAATGTTAAAATGAAGTTAAAAGATGACAAAATAAGAGTAAGAAAAGGAAATGTAAGCATTGAATAGCATGGAGCCCCAGTCCGAGGGCGATTGACAGTCATGTTTAGCTTCTTCCATTTTCTAATGATTGCTCCAACAGTGGACCTTTTTTCACCAAGCTGCTTGGCAATTTCCCCGTAGCCCTTTCCAGCCTTGTGGAGGTGTACAATTTTGTCTCTAGTGTCTTTGGACAGCTCTTTGGTCTTGGCCATGTTAGTAGTTGAATTCCCACTGATTGTATGGGGTGGACAGGTGTCTTTATGCAGCTAATGACCTCAAACAGGTGCATCTAATTTAGGATAATAAATGTAGTGGAGGTGGACATTTTAAAGGCAGACTAACAGGTATTTGAGGGTCAGAATTCTAGCTGATAGACAGGTGTTCAAATACTTATTTGCAGCTGTATCATACATATAAATAGTTTAAAAATCATATATTGTGATTTCTGTATTTCTTTTTTTTAGATTATGTCTCTCACAGTGGACATGCACGATGACAATTTCAGACCCCTCCATGATTTCTAAGTGGGAGAACTTGCAAAATAGCAGGGTGTTCAAATACTTATTTTCCTCACTGTAACTATAATTGGATAAAAACCATTGCATGTTGATCATTACTGATTTAAATGATGGTATCAGTGAATGATTGGAGTAAAAGGGGGGTAAAAGAGACTATCTATTGCTAAAGAAATGAAACACCACTTCATTACATCAGCCCAGGTGTTGTAATCCTTAATTATTATACATTTAATATTAATACAAGCTCAAAAAATTATTTTTTCCCAGTTATAAAAATGATAAAACCAGCAGTTCAATTGCAATAAAAAATAATTATTATTATAGACTATAACCCTCATTAGGTGGTGCTAGATGTTATTCCAAAATGTCTCATATGTCAAAAGAAATGTGAGAGAAGCCTGCAGGAGAGCTGTCATGTGCTAACATTCTCACTTCCAGTGACCTAAATACGCCGTCCTCATCCCACACACCACCTGATTTTCGACAAGAAGAAAAGTTAAAGGTCAGATTGTTCAAAATGAATTATGTATTAATTGTGTATTATGTATTGAGTGCAAGAGCCATTGCAGGTATAATACATGTATTAGAGATTCTGCTAGAAATCTTTGGTTTTAGGTCACTGTTTTTAGGACAAAGAATAAGACCATCAAGTAAAATTAGCATTAATTTATTTGGGTGGTTGGTTGATTGCTTTTTAAAATACAGTCAAAAAGCATAAAAAAAAAAATTAAATAACAGGCTTGTAAAAAAAACGTTATTGAAAATATTAGCACATTGATTGCAATTAATTAGAAGAAAAAGCACCCAGATTTACTTTTGGGTTACTTCCAACCCAACTTCTTGTGTTCCTTACTGTTTCTGTCATATAATAAAGTAGAGGTGGTGGAGTTTATATATACTATAAACTATAAACTATAAACATAAACTACCGAGAAAATCCATGAATATAAACACTAGATACAATCCCAAAAGATTTTTTACAAAGAGCTATACTAATTAGGCTCTTCGAACACATGCAGATCTGATTAGTAAAACTGAATTGATATATACGTATATATATATATATATATATATATATATATATATATATATATATATATATATATATTTTTTTTTTTTTATACAGCATTTTGAAATAACAAATTATTGCTATTATATATATGCTACAAACCATGATCGGCAATGCTCTAATTGGCTATCGATGTTATAGGGGGGTCAATGAGCACGCACGGTTTTTTATCACTGCAGGGCAAGAGTTATTGCTTAAAGGTCAGGGAAATTTTGAAAACCTTATTCAAATGCCAGCGAACAGATACAAACCAGCAAAAACAAGTAGAGATGGCTTCCAGATAGTTGCTGACAAATGAAATGTGTAAGTGTTGTTTTTTTTTTAACTAAATACATTTTTAAACATCCTACATTCTTAATGTCAGAGCTACCACAGGCTCCACTAGAACTGTATCTCTGAGTGAAACAGGGTTATAATTATTTATCTACAATGTGTAGTTTGTTAGCTGTCAAATTGTCATATATGAAATTAATTTTGAGGCGAAATGTGTAGCAATTATGTATTACATGTTATGTATTCCTGTTTCATTCCTTGTTCAAGACCACCATAGCTTTGATTTTCTTAAGAACAACAACTTCACAGCAGTAGCTACTTAAATGTCTTTTTTTTTGGCAGATTTTGCAGTAACATTCATTACATGACTTCATTAAGAAATTACCTACTTACCACTCAGAGGTGGATTAATATCCTTTTTAAAGCATATTTGTAGAATTAATTTATTACTAAACGTGTCAAGTCATATATTTTAACTGTTTGTAGTTTTAATGCTGTGGAACATCCATAAGACAAGGGTCATTCCCATCTTAAAAAAACCTGCTCTGGACCCATCAGATATCAACAAATACTGACCAGTATCACTTCTCTCCTTTCTCTCTAAATCTCTGAAATGCACTGTTTTTAACCAACTGTCTATTACTCACAGAACAACCTCCGTGATCCAAACCAGTCTGGGTTCAAAGCGGCACCTTCCACAGAGATGGCCCTTTTTGCTGTTTCTAAGAAACTGCATGCTGCTCAATCAGCCAAGCTGTCATCTGTACTTATCTTCCTGGACCTTTCAGCAGCATTTGACACAGTCAACCACAAGAATCTCATGTCTATCCTCAAGAGCCTCTGTATCCATGGAACAGCATGGGAATGGTTTGCTTCCTACCTGGAAGGTCACTTATACCAGGTAACATGGAGGGGATCCACTTCTGCCCCATGCAGACTCACCACTGGGGTCCCACAAGGCTCGGTACCCAATCCATTGGTAAAGTCATATCCTCACAAGGGTTTTCTTACCACTGCTATACAGAAGACACTTAATTCATCTTTTCTTTTCCTCCATCAGATACCTTCTGTTTGGATCTCGGTATGCTTGACAGACATATCTTCATGGATGAATGCTCATCAACTAAAACTCAACCACAGCAAAACAGAACTGCTGGTCATCCCAGGTGATTCATCTCCAGGTCAAGATTGTCGAATAACTCATCATGACTTTCTGCTCTCCCCTTCAGCCACTGCTCTTAACCTTGGGGTAACTATGGACAATGAACTGTACTTCTTCTCACATGTCACTAATGTGGCTCCTTCCTGTCGATTTCTTCTCTGCAACATCCGAAGGATTCAACCATTTCTGTCCTCACAGGCTGCCCAGGTGCTTGTTCAGTCTCTTGTCATTTCAAGATTGGACTACTGCAACTCTCTGCTGGCAGGTCTTCCACTGAATGCTATTCATCCACTGCAAATAATCCAAAATGCAGCTGCACGTCTTGTGTTCAATCTGCCCAAGTTCTCCCACACCACCCCACTGCTGTGGATCCTTAACTGGCTTCTAGTAGCTGCACGTATCAGATTCAAAACTTTAATGCTTGCCTACAAGGCCAAAATCGACCAGCACCATCTTACCTCAGAGACCTCATCACACCTCGCACTGCACCACGCTGTCTGAGATCCTCCAGCACTGCTCAACTGGTACCACCTTCTCTCAGAATGAGAGGTAAGTACACTTCAAGGCTCTTCTCTGTTTTGGCACCAAGGTGGTGGAATGAACTTCCCCTAGATGTCCGTACAGAGTCCCTGGCTATCTTGAATACCTACCTCTTCCTGAAACACTTAAATTAGCACTTTCCAAGTTTGCTTTTGTAGAATTCAAGAGTTATATTTATATTAAGTTTGTAATCTTGTGTACCAGTGTAGATTTATTCATTGCTAAAGACTCAAAGCACTTTTGTATGTCGCTCTGGTTAAGGGCGTCAGCTAAATGCCGCAAATGTAAATGTAAATGTAATAGAAGATAATTCCTTTACCAACTTCTCTTTATTTCCTCTCTGTTTTTGTTATTTTTTATTTTTTCAATGCAAAAGAAATTTCATGTATTGTTAATCTTAAATATAATTGTTACTATAGAAAAATCAATGTATTAGAAGTAGTGCATTATATTATATTTAGGACTGTCAAAATTAATACGTTAATACCGCAGTAACGCAAATTCTTTTAACAGAACTAATTTTAATAATGTGCATTTCTGTGACCATTTTTATAATTTTATATTTTACTGATGCACCAATCTCAAATCAAGCACCAAATCTGGCTCATCCGCCAACTAAAATCATCCATGTGGAAACATAGCAAAAGTTCTGTTTGGTGTCCTGATGATTTATGCAATTTTAAAACAACACAATTACTTTAAAACATTTACAAAAATATTTTGTATTCATGCTCTATGTTGAGTTTGGTTTCACTAATAATAAACATACATTTGCATAAAGCATCAATATTTGTCTATGCCAATGTTGAATACTTGAAAATAATTTTTAAATAATTGAAAATAATGATTAAAATTTTGGGTTGCGATTAATCACGAGTTACGTTTTGATCGATTGACAGCATTAATATTATATTTATACAATGTTCACCTTCATTATTCAACAGCTTCATTATTAGCAGAGTATTGTGTCACAGATGCACATATTGCACACAAGTTGGTTATTCATCTTCATGCCACTCATTTATTGGACATCTCATCTTGCCCTGTCCCTGTCTGTACGGTTCTTGCCATGAATGTCTCTGTGTTATGTAAAGTGTTTTGTATATATGTGAGGTATATTCTTATCCAGATTACTTAATTCAGTGCTAAATATAGCAGTGTAGGTCTATATAGATTGTATACGTATATGTAGGTTTATTTAAGTATATGTTTACATAGGTTATGCATGTATATGTAGATTTCTGTACAGTACGTTTTAATGTACATACACACATGTATCTATGTGTATGTGTGTGTGAGTGTGTGTATACACGAGTAGCATAGTGATCCAGTATGGCATTTTATTTCCTCTCTATTTGTCTCCACAAATTGGAGAATCACAATTAAACTCACTTGTGTAATGGACCCTTGACATAAAGTGATTAAACAGTGTGTATAATTCATTACTTGGTGGAATTAAATACAATGCATAAGTTATAAATGAAAGCAAAAAATAAATGAATGCAGTATGGTGAGTTTGGAGACAGACAGACAGACAAACACAGATACTGTAGATCTGGAAAGATTGATTTAACTGAATTATCATATAACAACATGAAATAATAATACAAAGATGTTTTCCATAGGATATGCCTTATAAAGTAAATCTTTTTTTGGAATGCTTATGCTAGTGAGGTCATCATTTATTTAACAGAGTTCACCAATCAGCTTCTTCAGCGCACTTAATCATTACACTGTACGCATATTTGAAGAAGTTCCTTCATTTCACTTCATTTCATTTCATATAATGGAGAAGTGAAGTTTGTGCAGCAAATTCTTTCTCTCTCTCTCTCTCTCTCTCTCTCTCTCTCTCTCTCTCTCTCTCTCTTTCTATCTCTCTCACTTTTCTTTTCCCTCTCACTCTCTGCATTACTGTCACGTTTGTTGCTTTGGCCTGAGGATTTTTCACGTCTTTGTGCCGAGCCTGACTCTCTCCAGTCTATTAGTCTCTGATGAGCAGAAAACTCTGTACGCTGCAGTTTACTCTGCCGCTTTTAAACACAGCACTGAGACCATTAGCACACTGCAGAGAGAGGCACGGAGGAAAGACAAACCCAGTGTCTAATAGAGAGAAAAAGGAAAAGAATATTTTAGCAAACCAGGTAACATTTCTATTCTCTGTTGTAATCCTGAGACCCAGTAAATCCTTAAACATGGAGCATGGAAACCTTTGCTCAGGCTGATCACTCACATGCCTGGATTAAATATTTTTGCCAGAAGGATATCAATACCTGAATCTTTTGCCCTTTTGTGAATATTTGGCTGGTCCCTACCAGAAAAGCTTTTATTTCATTAAATATATTGCAGCCTTTATTATATAAATTGTAATAATCTAATGCAAAATAATTTAATAATTTAATAATATAAAATAATAATAAAAAAAAAATGTCTAGGGTTAAGGGTTGGGCTTGTGTGTGTGTGTGTGTGTGTGTGTGTGTGTGTGTGTGTGTGTGTGTGTGTGTGTGTGATATTGTTCATCAGATCTTAATGCTTTGTCATATATATCATCCTGTGGCCGAAAGACTGGCTGAGCCGACTCAAAAGTGGGGGATGAGATGAAGTAGACAGAATTTCTTTCTCTTTATTCCTCAACCAACAACACACACACACACACATACACACACACACACACACATACACACACACACACACACACACACACACACACACACACACACAAAAACTAGGTTGATTAGAGCTCCATTAGGACTAAAAAAAAATAGGAGCAGTCAAGAGTTTATTACTGCAAAAACCAAACATTGCAGATTCACGGGAGCTCATTTAGTTTTCATATGAAAGGGAGATAGAGAAAGAGTGAGAGAGAATAAGGGAGAGGGCCTAAAAATGAGAAATTGCTGTAGCCATCTATCTCTAGGTCATTAAATTGGATACATTTTAGAAACTAAATAGTGCATTATTCAAGACAAATTAAATTAAAAAATTAAAATCAAGACAACATTCTCCTCAGGTACAATTAAAAACACAGTGTACATTACAGTTTTTCTGTTTCTCAGGAGCATTTTTTAAAGCATCCGTAATATTTGCAGACTAGTAAGTGCATTTCTTAAAACAATTAGTACGAACAGCACAATACATTGGATTTCTTGCAAAAGCCAGTACTTTACTCAAAATCCTCAGTTCATCTTTCAAAAGTAAGTCTGTGTGTCAATGAACATCTCAATCCAATCAGAATTAAAGGCCCATTGTCATTGTTCACAAACAAGATCATCAAATGTTTAGTCGTGTTGTCAGAATGACGGTGCACAGTTTCAGTATTTCTTGATATAAACTATGGTTTGGGTAACAATTAATTGGGTAAAAATGCACACCTTTTAAATTCTTTCTGTTTGGCATCTATGATTTTAAGCAGCTCAAGTTCATTTATTTGTTGCATATTTGATTTATATTGATTCCAAGAGCAGACAGGAGTCACACTTTTACTGTACTATACTATAAGTGTTCGTTCGTTTCTCAGTTGTTCATCCATTTTCAGAATGTATTATTCTGTGTTTTGCTCTGTCTGTATTCACTCTTCACTTGAAGGTTCACAAGTTTAAATTTTTTACCCGTTTTAGAGAACTGGTTAAGTATTGGTTGATCTGATGTCATTCACTCGCCTTCATTAGAGACATACAAAATTCATCTGATTCATCAATTCAAGTGAGATTTACAAATAAAGGTTTAATAGAAATTTTAGATGACAAATTCTGTTTCGTCATTGAGGATTTTTTTTTTTAGTATTTGGGGTTTTTTCTCTGGACTTTGATTTTGAATATTACTTGACTAATTAGAAGAGTAGCCATCTTAGTTTAGTTTTGCTCAGCTCTTTCAAGCAGCAATCCTTACGTGACTGCTGCTTCAGATTTTTTGTAATGTTCAGGCCTTTGAAAGTCAGTAAGAATTTTCATTAAGTAATTTTGTCAAATCTGTAAATTGAGAAAATGTTCTTTAATTCCTATGTTTTATTGGAATAACTGTTTTGTACACTAATTGTTCTAATTGTCTAAACTATTAATCCTGTCCTGTCAGCCTTTATACATGCATATGTTTACAATTTTGTTTACTAATAGCACTTTATTCCTGATAGTTTCACTCTCATTTAATGCACATTAGAGTAAACTTCAGGAGTTTTGGAAACTATACCCTGACTCCAGTCTTTATATTGAATTGAGTTTGGCTGGCTGCTGAATTGTGTTCACACATTTGGAAACACACAAAGAGAGCAGTACAGATTCTGAAAACTGGTTTAACCATTTTGCATATAATGACTTATACAATGACCTTATATTCGGGTGAAACCAGTATAATATATTTTGATAAACATGAACATCAACTGATAATGTAGGAAACAGCACACTTGTACACAATCCACTAAATGAATGTACAAAAGCATTTGATCAAAGCAACAAGAAATGTTCTTATGATGAGCACAAATGACTAATGACTCCACCTGTTGTGGAGGTTGAACAAGTAGTTTTGAGAATTTCATTTCTGATCTGAGAAACGCTCCAAAGCAACTGAGAAAAACTGTAATATGGGGGAATTTCTCTTTGTGAAATCGATCTTTAAGAAGAACAACACATGCCAGAACATGCTGTTCAATAAAAAATAATCCGCTTACATCCCTGGTGTAAATTATTATAATATTACTGCACTGTCTGTCATGGGGTCAATCTTTATTTATATGATAGTTCTCTTGTAGTGCTGTAGTAGCAACCTGTACAGGGATTTGTGCAATCAACACTTGACATAAACCAATAGAAAAGGTGCATAATTCCTGATTTGGTGATCAAATACAATTCAATTGATGCAGTGGATGCAGTATAGTGAGCATGGAGACAGACAGACAGACAGACAGACAGACTGTTTCTGGCTGTAAGACAAAATAGTCTCTTCCTATGTTTCCATAGTAACAGCAACTTCACAGACACCTTTATGGCAGATGCTTCACATTAGCATTTCCTAAAGTGTATAAACATCTAATCAGGTGTTAATTTTACATTTATGGAAGGAGTCTGCAGTGTCAGCACTTTACTGTAGTAACAGAGGTAAAGCTGTTCTTACAAGGGAAACTCCAATATGGAGGATTTTACGCTTTCTGCTCTCTGGTTTAACATGACAAGCTCACGGGGGTTTTTAATTAACCTTTTAAAGAGTGGAAAAAAAGATGCTGGTCAGAGAACAACTGTTCCATTTTCTATAGTGATAACAGGACCTTGTTTTAGTAAATATTCCATAACATTAAACATGGTTATATACAGATGGAAATGCTGATGCTTTCATAGTAATAATAAATAAAACATTGAAATCACTTGTACACTGCTGCAAATTAAGTGGAATAAAAATGTATCTGTATTTTCCTAAAACAGCATGACTACCATATTGTTGTTTTCTTTCTTTGATGACTTAATATTAGACAAAATTGCACACTATTTTAGTAGTTATACTTTTATTACTTTTTCATCTTAAATGATATTCTATAAAATGCATCAAATACTCAACATGGACTATGATGTTTTTAGAGATTATGGAGTAGGATGAATGGACATTATTTGTTATTGTCCTTGAGCCTTTCAATCCATAAAAACTAATTATTATTTTTTTACATAATCTATTCATAGTAAAATGATAAAATCATCTTTGGAAAATAAGATTTGGCAACAAACTGTGTTTTTAGAATTAAGAATGTGCTGATGGGTTTGACTACTGATCCAGCCAAAGTCCATTTCTTGGGATAAGGCTGTTTTTTGATGAAATGATATGAAATACAAAAGTTGGCTAATTTCAAATGTATAATCATTTGGACCGATATGAGATGAGACAGTAGGGCAAAATAGGTTTGGAAATCTCATTAAGTAGAGTTTTATATCCTGCTGGCCCGCACTGCGAGTTCTCACGTAGCGCCACAGCAGTTCAAAGGCAGCCGTGCTGCAAATTGCTTTTCTCATGCACATTCCTCAAACTTTATTCGTTTTTTCCCTGAGAAGGCAATCGAGAAGGGCGGGTGGATGAATGAAATATACATCTAAGGCATCCAGACTGAAAGACAGAGAGAGAAAGAGAGACAGACGGAGAGAGAGAGAGAAAGGGCAGCTATAGCAAGCTCTAGTCATTCAAACTGCAGTCAATAGTGTGGACAGAAAGCATTCATTCTTTATACAACCATTTCAATCAGCCTCTCCATTGCAAAAAAAGATTTTATATTTTATTTCTTATTAGTCTCAATCATAGCTGATGCGTTGGCTCTGCTTTTGACTAGCTATTTTGTATTTAACACTTGACTGGACTTGTTATTTAGGAGATGTTTACACATGTACAGAATGATATCAATTTTTCCACAATAAATATTGGCCAGGAACAAAACCCAACACTTCCAGACACTGCAATTTCACAACACTTAATTAGGCCATCTATGATAGCAACATTTAATTCCAGGGTCATATGCATTATAGGCATAATAATAAAATTAGTTTACTGTAGCATCAAATCGGCAGTAAACAGTAACAAGTAACTTGTAGTGGGCAAGAAAATGATAAAAACAAACCCAAAGATTAGTAGAAACTATGTAATTATGTAGGGATAAGATTTAGAAGTAGTGAAAAACTGTGATTAGAAACTAAGAAACAACACAGTCTTGCAAATTTGCACTGTATTTATAATGCATTTATTTATTTATGAGTATCGTGTTGCTGTATTTTTATGTGCTGCAGCAAGGCATTTGAGCAAATAAGGGAAACCGCAGGAGCTCAACTAGATGCACAACTAGATACACCAGGATTAATATACCAGGTATACTAGATGCACCAGGATTAAGAACTCAGAAATCCTTGAGGGCACTCAAAGAAATAGGCATCATAATAGGGTATCTAATGATTAGCGGATACCCCTGGACTAGATACGATATTGATGTAACCAAAGCTTAAATAACAATTTACACAGGGGGATACACAAGGCATGCTCTTAAATGATAGTATAGAATAAACCATGACTAGAAACTAGAAGAATCTCAAGAATACTGTAAAGAGAAAGTGATACCCAAAGACTAGTAATAGTACAAGTGGAAGAAACTGGAAAAATCCCCAAGACTAGAAACTTTAAGGAAGTATGAAATACCAAACTATTTAAACAAATTGGCCTAGTTTTGGATGACAACCATGCAAAAAATATGACCAGATTTAGACTATAGAAAATCATATGCAAGTTTTACTTAAGGATGCCCCTGCACAGTTTGAATTGAAATAGAAAAATATCCAACTATGCTGTGTACACCTGACAATCATATGTGTTTTTCTCTTTCCCTTACTATTGCCAAGTTGGAATTATATCATATTCTTGTATGCTGTAGTTTTATAATTTCCCTTCACTGGAACAAAGAGGCCCAAACCTGTTCCAGCATGACAACGCCCTTGTGAACATAGTGAGATTTATCATTACAAGCTAAGATTAGAGCAGAAGAACTCAAGTGGCCTGCAATGGGCATCTCCGCACAGTCATGTTTAAAAAAAAAGTAGTGGTAAACCTTTGCAAAGGAGTGGAGGTTATTATTACTCTGAATTTGGAATGTTCAAAAAGCACAGATGAATGTAATAGTAAGGTATCCACAAGCCTTTGGCCACAAAGTGTATATGTCCCCATTTGAAAGCCACTTAATCATACGATGTACAGTGAACATGAAGGTCACTCTGTGACTGAGTGAAGTTTGCGGTTTTGAGCTCATATATCGGTGCGATTCATTGCAGCACCATGCTTCAAGACAATTCTTGCACTCTAAGAGCAACAAAAACTCCTAAAGAATGCAATACATAAAGAAATATATGAACAGTTACTTTGTTATATGTATTGTACCTACAAGCTCATTAAATGAAATTAGCTCGAAAGCTTTCAAGAATGTAGGTTTCTCAAAGCCTTAACGTAAAAAAAAAAAACATCTCAAGGAGATGAGTGGAAACTGTACATTATAAAAAAAACAATGAAAAATATTGAAAAAGATTACATTATCATATGTTTGGTTGCAGGAATGTGATTTAGGGTATCATGTAGTATGGAGTCTGAGAGTGTGCTAAACTGTGTCAGTGCTGTGCTGTGTTTAAATTCCTCACTCTTTTAATAGCACTAAAACACTAAATTGGGTCAATCTAACATCTGCCTAATTAAATCAGGACCTGTTTCTGACATTTGTTCTAAATGCGTATGCTATTCAACATCTTGTTGGTGTCATCATTAACACAGGTATAAGACGAATGAATGTTTTCTGTGCTGAGAATTCACTGTTGAATCTAATTTTCTCAGATTCAAAGAGACACATTCTACCTTTTATAGAGTTTTTTTTTTTACATTTGACAATTTTGCACCATTGGAAAGAATTTTATGCCACTTTCAAGGCAAAACGATTTTACAACTTTGTACAGCATTTTCATATATATGCAGCATTTAGTTAGTTTATGTGGAACTCTGGTGTTTTTCCCTCTCTGTGTTTGTTAGGCAGCTGAGAACACAGCAAATGTCACACACACTATTGCTGTTGTATATTGTACAAAGTTTTAAGTAACCTTTATATCTTATGTGATGCACAATACTGCTATTTGCACTTCCATGCACTCTCACACTTTATGTACTGATCTGTCATATACTCTGTATATTGTCTTCTATTTAATACTCGTATTGCCTATATTGTCTAGTATTGTCTGTATTGTCTTCTATCATCTGTTTTGTCTTGTATAGTCCAAGCTAAATGTAGTGTTATTTATGTCTGTAGTTTTGAGAGTCACCAAAAGCTGTAATCAAATTCCTTGTGTCTCAACTCACTTGGACAAAAAACTTGATTCTCATTCTGATTGCATTCCAGTATGGATGAAAACCACCAGTCTAAGAGCATCTGAATGAGGTAATCTCAGTCCTAGTAAACACCACTGCAGTGAAATTCAGCCCAGCTGCAGAAACTGAACCAAACATGCCATGTGCTTTGGTTTGCAGCATATTTGTGAAGATCTGAGCTGCTAACCTGATCCTGTACTAAACCGGTGCTGCAAAAATGTCATGTAATGTGTATATAGACCAAAAAATCAAATAATAAAATACATTTTGATTGAAACATGCAACATATTTTTAGTTCATCAACATATGTATTAGTTATTTAATGCCAGCCATATTCTCCTGGTGCTCAGCCATTTTCGTTGAGATCTGTAATTTCTGCACACATTTGCCAAAAATGTTTTCTGTATATTTTTTTCTGTCAATGTATTTCTGACAAATAAAATCAAACAGTTTTTTATGTAAGTAAGCCCATTCAGTCCTCTGGAACCTTTTGTTCACTATGTGGTTATATGTAACGTTGGAGCGTCAAGAGGAACGTTGTTTCATTTCACTGTGTACTGCAGGGGAGGCCAACCAGTCAGAGACCGAGAGCCAAATTTTTTACTGTGTTACCACAAAGAGCCACATCATACACACGGGCACATATGAACATCACCCATCCCTTCCTCTTACACACACACACACACACACACACACACACACACACACACACCTCTGCTCAGCCAGATTTATTGTAAATGTCACACACCAACATAATGACAGAAATTGACTCCTACAGTTTTAAGACCACAGGACAGTCATTTTCAACAATGAACATTGTGTGCACTGTCTCACACACACAAACTCTCAGTTTAACCAAGTCCACAAACAAAAATATATAATAATTTACAATAGTGTTGTTCTTTTACTGCATGTTACTTAGTGGGACTTTTGGCATCCTTGCCTTGAACAATCCACTTCAAATCTGCCTCGTATTCCGTTGTTGCCACTCGAATCAATTCTTTCATATGTGTGTCAGTCAGAACAGATCGATGCTTTGATTTCACGTGTTTCAGGGTAGAAAACACAGACTTTGTTTTTTTTTTTTTTATGTGCGTGTTCACTTCGCTTGAGTTCAATACGGTATTTTCGTCAAATGCGCATGTGCGTGAGATGAATATACCGCAGGGGTGGGCAATTAATTTTTACAAGGGGCCACATGAGAAACCTGAATTGTGTCAGAGGGCCACACCAACGATAATATTTTAGGGATGCACCGAAATGAAAATTTAATTCAAAAGGCAATGAAATCCATAATTTTTTGTGTTATGCCTTTTGCCTCGGCACATCACTGGAAAACTTTCCTGCCTTTTCAAAAACGTCCTCTACAGACAGACTGCGCATGCTCGGATTGACTACTTTTCTGCGCCGCGTTCTTCTCATATTTAGAATGGCAATCGGGATGTTTGGATTTCAGGTGATAAATTAAACCCGACTTGGAGAAACTCTTTGCAGATACACCCCCTCTTGAAATTTCAGCATTGCATGTTTTGCACATCGCTCTCCGCACACCGCAGACATGTTGCTCTTATCCAGATAACCGTGTGCTGCTGCGCTTTTTATTGCGTCATTACAATTGTGTTTCTGTCGTGTTGTTTCGGTGATTTAGGTATTTCAGAAAAATTCTCGGTGCATCCCTGTAATTTATGATTGGCCTCATGCCAAGGTCTGATATACCGCAAAGTTTCCCAGTAGGGGCAAGCTCATTTAAGTCTTAAAAATACCGTATTGAACTCAAGCATAGCGAACACGCACATTAAAAATCAAACACACACAAACTTAGAAAGGAACATAAGAGCCGCATGAAACCAGCCAAAGAGCCGCATGCGGCTCGCGAGCCGTGGGTTGGCCACCCCTGGTGTACTGCATCAGCTATATATGGTTGAAATGACAATAAAAGCTTTTTGACTTGACATCAACAAAAATAGAAAAGAAAACAAATCAAAAGTATAAATTATACTTGGAATTAACAACATCAGTATTCTGATGATATAACAGTAATCTATTCTTAGAGCCTTAATCATTGAGAGTAACAGATATTAGTGTGTATGTATATTTTTGTGACTCACTTCTAGAAGTTTAAACTAATTAGTTTCACTGTTTCATTTAAACGAGAGAGCTGTAATGATTCAATATGGTTTTTTTTGGTTTTTTTACGACTATTTAAAATAATAATGTAGCAGTGTTAGGGACTTAAGTCACAAATTTGCAGACTTCCAACTTAACTTAGCATAAGTAAAAAAAGCTTTGCAACTCCTTAATGACTTGGACATTAATGACTACTGACTTTGTTTGGACATGAAGCCTTTAAGTAAGAAGGCCAATACAATTTCAAAACCAAAGATCAGAAATTATACATTTAAAAGTGTTTAATAAGTCAAACATTTAAAGTTTTTAGCAAGCTAGTAATAATCTTCATTTTCAATGACACCATTAAAGCAGTCAGACAGCCAAACAACTCGCACTAGACATTTACATTTGTGTGATGTGGCAGATGTGGTTATCCAGAGCAACTTACAAAAAAAATTATGTTGGGAAAAAAATTATAAAAAAGTATTAAGATAAGATATACCTTTATTCATCCCACAGGAAATTTCTCTGTTACAGCAGCAAAGAAAAAGAGTACAAACGTAAAGAGAGCTGCTGCAACAGGTTGCTACTCGGGCAGCGCATAACCGGAAGGAGTGCTACTTTAAGATCCTTTGGAAAGGTAAGTCTTTATACGTTGGTTAAAGACTGCTTTAGACTCAGATGCTCAGACAGCAAGTGTGAGAAACAAGAAAGTCTGAAATTGTGTTTTCCAGTGGTGGGCCATCAGGGCCAGCAAAGCCTTTTCTGCTGGCCTAAACACTATCAAAAGCACTGACCTACATTTACAACCTCAATTCAAATATTTGTTTCATGAAAATTGTATTAATTTATTCCCAACAGTTTATCTTCATTTCGTAGCATTTCTTTTGGTTGCACTGCTTCCAGTATGTGTATGTGGATGTTAGATTTTTTGTCCAATCAGATTTCATCCTCTATGTGCTGCCATGTCAATCTAATCTGCACAGGGCCTTCAAAGTCAGTACTGCTGGCCTTTTTTTTTTTTTTTTTTTAACTATTGACTTGTTAAGAATAAGCTCTGTTTCTTTAACTAATTAGATTTCATACTTTGTTCACATGGCCAGCTAGCTGGGCCAGAATAGCATCAGCATTTTTCCGTCCTCTGATTGGTTGGAGGGAAACTGTTACAGGCAAGTTCGACTGGCAAAGCACGTGTGGTACTCTGCAAACATTAATATATCGGAGTTAAACTTTTTATACCTACTGAGGAAGAGAAATTGATTTGGTATTGGACATACTTAAAAATCCATTTTAAAGAAAAGCTAGACATCGTGAGGAGGTCGGCCAACCCTGAAGTTAGCTAGATTATCTCAGCCCGGGAAAGAGTTTGTTCTCCACTTCCAGACCAGTGATTATGAGCAGTTCCACTGGATTATAGCCTCTGAGGAGTGGTGCACATTATGCGTCTGCGTCTCTGGTGAGTAGGTTGTATTATTTTTAAATTTTTTATGTTTTTCTCATGTTATTAGACAAATATTGATTCTGAACTGCTCCAGATGATGTTGGTGCACAGTTTTGGTTGTAGTGTAGAGTTTTGGAGTCTTAACTGGGTTTCTTGCTTTAGTAAAATGGTTTTCACCCTCCATATGTGAAATGCCTCTCTCTCTGTAATGCCACGTGTTGTTATATTGCGTTTTTGTATAGTTTTGTATCGATGTTTTCTATAATTGCAACATGATAGTGGTGGTATTAAGAGGTGGATTAAGTCGAGTCCCCACTGAAGGCCCAGGTACTAAATGCACGGCCCGCCACTGGTGTTTTCTTTGTACCCAGAGAGATGAAGGGACCAGTCAAGTAGTGGTTGAGGATTGGTGGGAGTGTGATGCAGTGCTGGACAATGCCTAGTGTGGGACAGTGACAAGGCTGAAAGACTGCTCATTCACTGACAGTTCCACCCACAAATATTATGTTGTTTGGAAAAACTAAAGGGTTAGACACACATAGTCCAGGAAGATTGAATTCAAAAGCAGCTATTATTTATTTTATTTTATATATATATATATATATATATATTATTATTATTTTTTTATTATTATTTATTTATTTTTTTTTTTCATTTAAAGTAAAAAAAAAAAAAAAAAAAAGCAATTCCCAACACAAAGCCTACAGTAAGCACACAAAGTGAAAACATTTTATAAGTCTACACCTTACAGTCAGAGGTATACATCTTTCAAATGGCAATTTCTTTTCAGTTATTTTTGTTTGTGTCCATGATGTGATGAACACTAGTTTTAAGTGTAACTGATTTGTGTAAATAATAACTATACTAGATATTACAGTAAAAAAAAGGGGAATTGATGTTTATAAATACATTATCATAAGAACCACTTTGACTCTTCAAAGTATCTTAAATAAAATCCTTATGAATTTAGCATGTCTGGTGGTCTGTGTTTCATAGAAACATTCATGAATTTTACAGCCCTGATTTCCTGTTATCTTTCTTTTATGCAGACAGTTTTAGTTTTGCTTCCTGTGTGTGTGTGTGTGTGTCTGTGTGTGTGTGTGTGTGTGTGTGTGTGTGTGTGTGTGTGTGTGTGTGTGTGTGTGTGTGTGCGCATGTTTGCGCGTGGCTGTAATTAATGTGGCAATGTACGATGAAGTTTCAAGCCCAAATTAATTAAAGATTTTGCTAGTTCAGTTGTTCTAGCCACATTCATCAGATAAACAAATGGCAGTTTCCTAAAGTAGGCATGTATAAGAATGATACATGGAGGGAAGAGGAAAAAAGGGAAATGAGTGTAAAGGGAAGAAGAGGACAGACAGCAGAGGCCAGCAGGGTAGGACAGTGAGTTTCTGTCCACACCATCTGTCCACACAAGACTTGCAAATAAACATGAAAGCTTGTTAGCTGGAGTACAGTAAAAACAACACAGTAACTGACCAACCGTAACCTCACACACACTATGCCCTGTACAATATGCACACACACTAGGCAATATGCACATCCATACAAAAACATAATCACTAATGGTGCAAATGCTTTATGTGAAGTTTATCTTTCTCTCTCTGTTGTTCTCTAATTTGTGCACCAGACAGTTAGGGGAAAAAAGAAACCCTGTTTAATCCCCCATAGACGTCAAAGCACATCCAGAAACATCACCCATCAGTATGAAAGTGGCTCAGACCCTGATTTCTTATATTAGGCAACAGTGCATACCCAGAGGTCCTAGAGGACTTTCCGTGGCCATGTCTTTTGTGGGTCTGTGCCACAACAGTGTGCATTAATGAGCGCTGCTGTGTGTTTGGACTGTTTTTGTCTCTGCTCAAGGTGACACAAATTGAGTGTGTCCATGGTGACGGGATGCACTACAAGGTTCTGGACGCTGTCTGGGTCTGGCAGCGTGGTGACAATAGTCTCCATTTTCCCTCAGGCTATGTGCTAGTAATACAGCATGGCACCGGATCGACGCAACACCCTGGAAATTTTACTCGGGTGGAAGAAAAAGAAAGAACACTGTCTCATATAAATGACTAATAAATGCCACCTGGCCAGGCTTCATGATTAGATTGAGATTTTTTTTTCTCGGTGATGACATATGAAGCATCACTGAAGCTAAATCTGTCATGTGGTTAATAAAGTATGGGAATCAGGTATCAGATCTGATTTAGTTTTTTATTATTATTCTAAAAAAGCTTCAGTTTATTTTGCTGGGCGAGTGATCCAACACAATTCCATATGACCAAATAAGATGTTATACCACAATGATGTTTGTGGTTTAATGTGATTGTTCAAAAGATGTTAATTAGTTTTTATAGCAAAAACCCTGAAAGTAGTTCCATCTGCTCATTTACTATCCAGTCGACTATCAAGGCGTGATCTCCGCTCCTCTAATTCTAGTCTTTTAGCTGTTTCCTATTATCTATTTACGTTCCATGGTGGACAAGGCCTTTTCTTCTTGGGCACCAACACTTTGAAATTCTCTCCCCATTGTGATCAGACAGGCTGAATCTTTTAGTGGTTTTTTTAATCTGCTCTAAAAACGTAAATTTTCAAGATAGCTTACTGGTATTTTTATTTTATTTTTGTGATATATGTATAATATTCATTTTATTATTTTCTTTTTTTAATGCGTGTGGATCATGAATATGAATGATCCGCTGTGGCGACCCCTAATGGGAGAAGCTGAAAGAAAGTTTAATGCTTGTAAAGATGTAACTTGTATATTATAAGCCTAATAATGGATTCAAGCACTTCAGGATGTGCTGTAGAGGTAATATAATAAACATATTCAGGTTTGATCATTGTCACTTTCTGACCAATTAGAATCAACTGCACTGTTTTGAAATGCATGATAATAGGTATGTTATATGTGCAAAAAAAATTAGTGGACAACTTCTGTTCTTCTTTAAACATTCAATTAAACATTTGCAGTTATTCATCCACAATCGTGTTAGTAAACTCAGGTAATGTAAGGAGGTCTGGGATGCAGTCAGTTTTCTTCCACTCAACTCCAAAGAAACCATATATTTTTATGAATGGTTTTGTGTGCATAGGCATTGTCATGCTATAACAGGTTTGAGTCTCCTAGCTCAAGTGAATAAAAAAATTTATGCTACAACATCCAGAGACACTCTGTACACTTGTTTGACTACAACATAGTTGTAACAGTTCGAGGAGGAACCACATATGACTGGAAAGATCAGGTGTCTCAATAATTTATTTCGACATAGTGTAGATAAAATATTAGCTCCAATCTTAATTTGCTTTAAGAACATTTTTCATCTTTATGGTATTGAAACTTCTTGTGAACACTGACAATTTCACGTTTTGTCTCCAAGCATGACATTTAAACCTCTGTAAAAGTTTGTATGTTTATTCTTCAAACTCTACTGATAAAATACAGAATGGAAACTGCACTTATAGAAAAAAAAATGTGGCTGTTTGCTGTAAAGAGCTAGGTTTTAAAGTAAATGAACGATGGTAGAGCAAAGATAGAACTTCTCATCACTCTCATCCACACGCCTGCACTCATAGCCCCATAACCACTATCTGCTCTCTTCACAGTTATTCATCTCAAATCCATCTGGCCATTTGCTGTGCTTTACTCCTCTCAGCCCAACCCTCACAGCTGCTACAGAAACACTTCACTGGCAGTTTCATCTCTTTCCGCAGGTCCTAACAGACTCCCTCGCTGTTCTGTTTCAATTTTAGAAATGAGCACTGCCAGCAATCACCACAACCAACCTGCCACGAGGTATGAATCATTACAATGGTAAAATCAGAACCAGAACAGCTCACCTAATACATGTGAACAGGAAACAAAAAAAATGTGGCCTATATAATGTGAGCGCTAGAAGAAACAGGAATGAATCACTGAGACGCATGTACAAGACTGGCACGTTTCCTGACCTCCTCTTTGAAAGCAAGAAATGATGTGTCAGGAAACATACACCTCATGTGAGCTCAGAGAAACCAAAACACATACGTACACACACACACACACACACACACACACACACACACACACACACACACACACATTTAGGGTTGAATGGCTGAGCAAAAGATTCTTTTGGCATTCAAATATATATATATATATCACGTAGGACAGAAAAGTATAACTTGTATAAACTCAAAACCAATCCATTGTATTCTGTACAGTACTACAACTATTACTTTCTACAATTATTACAATGTAAAATGTAAACAAATATAAACCACAACCATTATACTTTACAGCTAGTACATGCTACAACTGCTATAAAACTTTAACTTTTCCAACCCACAATCATTACAAATTTCATTTTAAACAATCATTACACTCATTCATTTTATATCATACAAAAATTTAATTTTATTTTTATAATAAAAATTCAGTAAATAGGAAATTGTTAGGTTGCAGTTGCTCAAGTAAAAGTAAATTAAAGTAAAATAAAATATAAGAAACTTAAAACTATATACATATTAAGTAAAATTTTAACAATGAATGTCCAATCTTATTGAAATATACTATATAAAATGTGTAGCAGCAAATGAACAGATGGCAGGGAAAGTCAGACTACAATGATAAAATTATACAAGTTATTGTGCACATAAATATTATTATTATAATGAATTACATTCTGGTACAGTGCTGGAGCCACAGGAGTTAAATAAAACTACAACTCTAATTGACGATATTCAAGCAATACAAATCTACACCGAGTATAACATTTTAACCATTACAGTATATAGCAGTAAATAAACAAATATAAATACACCCATACCAAGATCAAGCAGAAATATGGTGGTGACCTGAAACCAAAAATTCATCTCTTACTTATAAATTCCCTTCTTTGTCAGTATAAACTGAACAGTTTTTAATGCTTAATTTATGCATATCTTAATAATCTATAAGTGTTAAACACTTTCAGGCAAAGGTTTTTTTTAAACAAAAATGTTTTTCCTTATTATCCAAATTATCATAATGTAACAGTTATATTTGGACAAAATGCATGTATCTATGTCACGTTTCATTTTACAAGTTTCTGGTTGTTTGTTGAACATATATATATATATATATATATATATATATATATATATATATATATATATATATATATATATATATATATATATATATATATATATATATATATATATATATATATATAAATAAATATATATATATATATATACTGTGGAACCCGGTTATGTCGATGTCCTAGGGGGGTGCCAAAATCGTTTAGCATCATCACCAGCTCCTATTTAAACTTCCACACTCTCACTGTCCGTTACTGTTGGTATATGTTGGTTCACGGCGGTCGTTGTTATCGCTCATGCGTATCCCGGTACGTGCCTTCCCACCGGCACTCTCTCAACGGCTGCTCTTTTATTCCCAAAGCGCATCGCGGATCCCCCCCGATCCTGCTGGTGTTCATTCTATGCTTTTGCTCATCCCACGTTCGCTTTCTCCTCCCGTTTATCGCATAACATTTAACAACAAAAGGCATATGTGCACTAACTAACAGCAGAGATTCACCAGTATACAATACAACACCTGTAGCAGCTGTAAGCCTTGATTATTCCGCCACTTTCGCGAGTTCTTCTGCGGCTGCACCGAGATAACCGACGTTAAATGGCAAATTTTTCCCCACCATCTGTGCTCGAGATATTAGGGTTCGGCGACATAAAAATATATATATATATATATATATATATTATAATATGTTGGAAGGAATACTGAACCAGCATGGCTACCATTCCATACTTTGAAATTTGAATGAGCTTCACCGAATAATGACCCAAAGCATACATCTAATCTCTGTAAGCATTATTTATAGAGCAAACAGTCGGCTCAAGTGTTATGTAAAATAGAAAAACTTGACCAGTCACCACAAGTAAATCCTATCGAATTGCTCTGGGATGAACTGAATCGCAAGGTCAGAAAGAAATCTTTAACCAGTGAAAAACACCATTGGCAAGTTTACAAGAAGCATTGCAAAGTATTACAGCTGAATATTTGCAGATGTCAAGAGTGTTTAAAGATATAACTCAGTCTTAGGAAGGGATTTTTTATGCAAAAAAGAGGAATATCTTTACATGTATATATTGTTTGGTCCGAGTAAATCTTCATACCTTCATACATGCATATGTCTTCCAAAAAAACAATGAAAGAGTGGGTGTTTTAAATTTTTTGACAGGCTTTTGTTATAATGTCAGAATTTGGCCTTTTTTCCCCCCAGACTTGGCTTATAAAACCTTCTTTTTAAACAAAGTTTCCCATGCACCTCAAGAGTTTATCCAACCCTAATCAGACATGCCTGCATTCAATTTTTCAAATGCTCAAGAAGTATTTGACTAGCCCAGCCAAGCTAGTGCATTTTATAGTCTACAGAATCTCTATAAAAGGTCAACAGAGAATTGTTAATCTGGTTGGAATTTCAACTTTTTCACATAACCATTATTTAAGATGTTTGTAAACATGCCTTATCAGTATAACTGGGAATAATTTGTGTGGTGTCTGGTGGGAAATACCAACTTCCCTCTGAGACTGTAGAGCTCAGTGCCAAGTCCAGCAGACAAGACTGTCAGTGGTGGGTGAGAAAAACAGGTGTGTAACAGGAAGAGAACCAGAGGAAAAGAATGTAATTTATCATTCATTGGTCTACTGCATTACTGAGACCAAAAGAGCACTAGAACCTTTCACTCAAACAAAATTGCTTCTGAGAAAAATGTGATATAAAGCCTTCCACGAAAATGCTCCAAAAGGAAGGGACTTCTGCACCTTGTCTAAACCTTCTATTATCTGAGGTGTGAAGTGCTAGGAGATTTTAGACATTGGTGCTCTGTCAAAAAAAATATAGCAAAATGAAATCTGGTTTAAATATGAAGGGGGAAAAAGCTCTCATTTGTTGTTAGGAAGCCAGTTCTTATAGTCAGGGTCAATGAGCCTGTTCAAGAAAAACTGCATTAAAACCAGAATAAAGCCAGAATACCCTATGAATGAGGTGACAGCCTGTGGACACACACATTCAAACACTCCTTCATAATTATTTCAAGTCACCTATCTCTACTCTATTGGAAGGTGAAATGAAACCTTAGAACCTGGCTGAAACCCCCATGGAGAACATAAAAACCTTGGACAGATGGTAACCTGAGCTTAGAATCGAAACTGAGCTATGCACTGCACTAGTATGGCACCAAGGAAAATCGAATACATAATGTGTGTTAGTTTATAAGTAAAAAAAATAAATAAAAAAACAGCTTTAATTATCCAACAATCAAAACAACTAGAATATAATTATTGTTATATATATTGTATATATATATACAGTGGAACCTCGGGTTACGAATTTAATTCGTTCCGGTACTTTATTCGTAACCTGAAAAGTTCGTATCCCGATACAAATTTCCCCATAATAATGAACAGAAACTTCGGTAATTCGTTCTGGACAACCAAAAATATTACTTAAATAAAAATAAAGCCAATATTCACTAATATTATTTACTTTTAACATGTTATATTAAAATCATACCACATAAAAACATACAAAAGAGGAAGACTCGCTGCAGGAGACGACGTTCGTAGAAGGGGGAGGAGGGAGCGTTATTGTTTGGAAGGAGAATCTTATTTTATTATATTATTTATCTATTATTATATATTATATTATAGAATATTAAAGACAGTGTTATTAACACGAACGCTGAGACAATTGTTGCATTAGAGGGAAAATGAGAGCTGTTTCTTTAAGGCTACTATCAGTTGGTATTGAAGTCCAGAGTGAAATTCATTATGGGTATTGTACTTCGGAAAAGACTGTAACCCTGCTAATCTATCTTCATAAAAACAAGTAAAGTGGTTATGCATCGGCTAATGTTGTCCATCTCATCATTTCACGAGCATCAACGAACGAGTTGTTACGCTGCTGCCGGGAAAAGTTCAATCGGATAAGTAACACAACCAACTTGCCTGCGATTTTTTGGTGAGCGACGTTCGTATCCCGATATATTGTTCGTAACCAGGGCAAAATTTTGATGAACTGCGATTCGTAACCTGAATTATACGTATGCCGGGCGTTCGTAACCGAGGTTCCACTGTATATATATATATATATATATATATATATATATATATATATATATATATATATATATATATATATATATATATATGTGTGTGTGTGTGTGTGTGTGTGTGTGTGTGCGTATATGCACATATATATAAAATAAGCAAACTATACAAAAAATGGGGGTTGGTTTTCCTTTATTTTTTTTATTATAAAAAAGTAACCCATTCATTTTTTGTTATTTGCTATAAAT
>NC_060887.1:36336304-36466304 GCF_014805685.1 Silurus meridionalis
GTTTAAGTCTTATATCACAAGAATTTGGACTGCTGCATGTAAAAGGAAGTTGAAGGATAGAGGACGATAGAGGACAGTGATGAGGTGCAGCAGGCATGGTTTCATATCCTCCAGCTGCTTTTAAAAAGATCTTTCTCAATTTTTCATAGTGGGTTTTTATAAATTTCAGCGCTCATGTGTAGGAGCCGAACACTTCCTACAGCAAGAGAGACAGCGAGAGAGATGAGACACCTGAATTTACTTTTAAATTTCATTTTAGACACTTCATACTCTTCCTTTATCTCTTTCTCTTTCTCTCTCTCTCTTTCACCCACCCACACACACACACACACACACACACACACACACACACACACACAAATACATTTCTGTAGCCTATTGGTGCAAATATATGAGCTGGCCATTTGACAGGCCACAAATTGTAGAGAATATTAAAAGTCTTGGGTATTGTGGTTCAGTTCTGCCGGGAGCAGAATAAGACTTCTCATCATAACTGTCTATGTTCCAGCTCTCCAGCATCCATCTCCCTGTTCATCTCTTCTCATTGTGTCTCATCTCACTCTTCCTCTCACACTGCCCACACTGCAGAGCGGAACTGAATGAAACTGAGTTTTTCGGTTTTTGTTGTGTATGTTATTGAATGTTAAGGTGAAGCCTCTTCTCTCTGAGCACTGCACCTTTGATCTCTACTCTGACAGAGAGAAAAAAAAAAAGACAGAAGCCTTTATCCAGACATCCGACCTGACAGCTTCAGCTCTTTACAGAATAACCTTACCACAGTGTCACAATGGGAACATACAAACGCTACCTACAGCAAAGAACACCAACTATAGGAGCTATTTATCATTTCTAACTCATTTGATTTCCCATCACTAGACCTCATTTAACAGTATTAGATCTGCCTCATGTAATCACCCATGGTGGTGGTTTTTAGGTGGTTTTTACACTGAACACATTTGCTGCAATTTAAATGCGAATCTCCTTTCAGAAAAGGTCTGGATTCACACTCAGTGATTCTGTAGAACCCTTGTACATTTGTGTTGCATCATCAAAAATGTGCATGTAAAACACAATTTAAATAATCCTTTGTTTTAAATTGTTTATCATTTTGGTGCAATTACGCATGGTAAAGTGATCAAAACTTGCATTTGTGTACACTACAAGGTATAATTCATCAGATTTCCAGGAGAAGGCAGCTTTCTACCACTCTCAACGTGTTATTGAATGAGACAGCTGACTGTACAGAATTCATTGTACATGCTTGTTGTGGAATTTAATGATATTATTCTAAGCTAAAACAGATGCCAGTCTACTTTACTCCCTGGACAATATCAGACCTTAATACTAATTGCATTCACAGTCACAGTATTTGTGACATGGTTCCTGTTTGTCCAAATTAAAACCACCTCCTACAGGAACATTTTGCTTTAGATACTATGGTTCGCATGACTGCTTTCAAATAATACATTTTTCATGTGCATTATGCTCTGTTTTAGGCCAAACTGTCAGGTTGAAAGCGCAATTCCAAGACCAAGTCAAAGGCCATGGAAAGCTGAAAATGACAAAATGGCACCTAAACAGTGAATATGAAAGTCCCTCCTAAATGCACCATTAATGCAGCTCGCTCATTATTGCAATTTTATAGGGTGCTATTAATTTTTGTCCTAATGCCTAGTGATTATTTAATCAATAATTAATGGATTTGGTACAAATTGGTTTCTTTCAAATTCATTTATATGAAACGTCCTCATTTCATGAAATGTTTATTCAATTTGAATTTGGCAGTATAATCTGTTTACTGTATGAAACTTCAATCTAATTATGTTTCACCATAGCAAATAAAGCCCACACATACTTATAGAAAAACATGTATGCATTTACAGTGTATATATTTACAGTGTATTCAGTGTTTACAGCATATACAGTGTTTACAGTGTATGCAATTATAATGTATGCATTTACAGATGCCTTTACCCAGAGTGACTTACAACTGAGCAGTGGAGGTTTAAGGGCCTTTGGTATCTTGGTGGTGCTGGGATTTGAACTTGTGAGATAGATTACATTTGATTCAACTTTTTTATCATTGCACAAGTTATATTACAAGGCAACAAAATGCAGTTAGCATCTAACCAGAAGTGCATTGGTAGCAGTGTAAAATATTTACATATGTACATGTACATTTGCAGCATTTGCATACAAGCCTGCGCTGACAAGCTAGCACAGGTGTTCACTGAGATAATTAACCTCTCACTGGAACAGTCTGTTGTCCCCTCATCTTTCAAACAGTTCACCATTGTTCCTGTCCCAAAGAAACCCCAGCCCACCTGCCTTAACGACTATCGCCCTGTAGCTTTCACCTCAGTAGTGATGAAGTGCTTCGAGAGACTGGTCAGAGACTTCATCACTGCCTCACTACCAGACACACTGGACCCACTACAGTTCGCATACCGTCAGAACCATTCTACTGAGGATCTCCTTCACACCATGATGAGCCACCTGGACCAAATAAATGGGAATTATACAAAGATGCTGTTTGTGGACTACAGTTCAGCATTTAACACCATAATTCCCTCCACCCTCACCTCTAAGTTGGAGGTCCTGGGACTCCGGGACCTGCCGCTGTGTCAATGGATCTCTAACTTCCTGATAGACAGACCACAAGCCGTACGGGTGGGAAAACACACTTCATCCACCCTCACCCTCAGCACTGGAGCTCCCCAGGGTTGTGTTCTGAGCCCCCTGCTGTACTCACTGTACATATATGACTGTGTGGCCACTTCCAACTCCACCACCATCATCAAGTTTGCTGACGACACCGTTGTGGTGGGCCTGATCCCCAACAACGACGAGACGGCCTACCTACAGGAGGTTAAAAACCTGGAGAGATGGTGCTAGGAGAACAACCTTCTCCTAAACATCAGCAAGACTAAGGAGTTGATCCCGGACTTCAGCACGATGCAGGAGCGGTTATACCAACCGCTAAACATCAGCGGGACCCCAGTGGAGAGAGTAGACAGTTTCCGGTACCTAGGTGTTTACGTCACACAGGACCTGTCTTGGTCCTGTCACACCAACACCCTGGTGAAGAAGGCCCAGCAGTGTCTGTACCATCTGAGACGCTTAAGGGACTTTAAACCCTCTCAGGTGCTAAAGACACCACTGAGAGCATTCTGACGGGTAGCATCACTTCCTGGTTCGGGAACAGCGCCATGCAGAACAGGCGATCCCTCCAGAGGGTGGTGCGTTCAGTTGAATGTACCATCCACACCGAGCTCCCTAACTCAGGCATCCCAATAATGGACTCTTTTCTCTGTTGCGGGCAGGGAAACGCTTCCGCTCCATGAAAGCGAACACAGAGAGAATGAGGAGGAGCTTCTTCCCGCAGGCCATTCGGACTTTAAACCAGGAAACACCCAGGATCTAAAAACTGGCCCACTCTCTCCATCATCACACTTCTTCTCTGTACATATCTCACCTTTCGTACCACGACACTTTAAACTCTGGACTCGCACAGCACAGTGCACTTTATATTTTATACCACACCATACCGCACACGGACACTTTACACCACACCATTCCGCACACGGACACATTATGAACATTCTTCACCACACCATATGGCACACGGACACTTATGGACATTTTACACCACACCATACCGCACACGGACACTTTATGGACAATCTAAACCACCTTAAATTGTTTATTGTTTACTGTTGTTTACTGTTCACTGTTTACTGCCATAAGCATTTTTTTTTTGTATATACATATTTTTCTCTCACATATATATCTAGCTTTATATCTTATATATTCTTATAATTTATATTTTATTTATATAGTTTTTATACTTTATTTAGTCTTTTTTTATTATTATTATTTTTCTCCCCATCCTATTCCCTCATGCCGGACCGTTGTAATAAGCATTTTACTGCATGTCATACCCTGTATGTATGTGTATGTGACAAATTTGATTTGATTTGATTTGATTTAGCAGATGTTTTTGTCCAGAGCGACATACAAAAGTGCTTTGAATCTTTAGTAATGAATAATTCTGTACATGGAAGATTACCAGATTACAAATTAAAGAAAAATCAGACCACAAATCTTGATTTTTACAAAGCAAATTTGAAAAGTGCTTATTTAAGTGTTTCAGGAAGAGGTAGGTCTTCAACCGTTGTTTAAAAATAGCCAGGGACATCTAGGAGAAGTTCATTCCACCACCTCGGTGCCAAAACAGAGAAGAGCCTTAAAGTATAAACAGAGAAGAGCCTTAAAATATGTGTACAAGTTGGTAAGGCTATGATATATATAAATAATGACAGATGAATGAACAATATAAAATGAACAATTTGAATATAAATAAACAGTACATAGAAAGGTGATTATACACCATGTAGGAGATATTGTAAACTGTGTTTATAAAAAAGTTGTATACATCTGCAAAATGATATGCAGAGTGCAAAAAGAAAGCTATTATGTACAGTCTGTGCAACATATGCAACGGTTATTATAGTGCAATTTTAAATATTACAGTATAAAGTGTATTATGAGCAATGCACCACAGAGAAAGGTGACGCAGTGTAAAGTTTTTAGTTCAGTGTGGGTGTCTCAGTTGGGGGTCAGTGGTAGTTAGAGGTGGAGGGTAGGTGGTGCTACTGGGGTGAAGAATTCAGCATGGAAACAGCTGTGGGGGAAAAACTGTCTCTGTACCTGCTTGTTTTGGTCTGGAGGCTCCTGTAGTGCCTCCCAGAGAGCAGGAGGGCAAACAGTCTATGGGCAGGATGCGAGAAGTCCTTTGTGATGCTGTATGCTTTCCTGATACAGCGTTTCCTGTAAATGTCAAAAGTCTTTGCGAGTAAAGTTTCCACAATGCGTTTGGCAGTTCTCACCGCCATCTGCAGCGCTTTCCGGTCTGACCCAAAGCTGTTTCTATACCTGACTGTAATACAGCTGGTCAGAATGCTAATAGTGTAACGGTAGATTTTCACCAGGATATCTAAAGAAAGATGGTTCTTTTTGAGAGCCCTCAGGAAGAGGTGCTGGTAAGCCTTGTTGACCAGACTGGAGCTGTTTTGTCCAGGGGAGGTGTGGATCCCCAGGAATTTGAAGCTGGTGACACAGTCTACCACTACTAAATTGAGATGGATGGGAGTGTGTGCGGCATGATGGAGATGATCTTAAAGCAGGTGGTCACAATTGCTTGGGCTTGAGACAGGTTGAATTAATCTATTAGGAGCCCCACCAGCTCTTCAGCACATGCTCTGAGGACGTGTCCGGGAACGCCATCAGGCCCTGCATCTTTCTGTGGATTGATCCTGCTCAGCCCCAAGCTGACATCAATTTGGGAGAGTGTAACAGGCTGGTGGTCCACATGGAGCTTGACTTTGGTTGCTGACTCCCTTTCAAAATGAGCATAGAAGTTGTTTAGCCCATTAAGAGATGAGATATTGATGGTTGGGGTGGTTAACAGGCTTGCAGTCATGATAGCCAGGCTGCCCTGCCACATATGCTGGGAGTTGAAGTTGGAGAGGTGTTTCTCAATCCTCAACTTGTAGCAGTGCTTGGCCATCTTGATGCCCGCCTCAGGTTAGTCCTGGCTGCACTGTAGGCTTTTGCATTACCAGATCTGAATGCAGCGCTGTGGGCCTTCAGTAAAAGATAAACCTCTCTGTTTATCCAGGGCTTCCTGATGGACTTCCAATTCAGAGTCCAGTGCATTAGCCACTGAGCTACCACCTCCTATCCCACAGGTAAAACTGCTATACACATAGAATTTAATGGAATTGAATATCCCAACTTGATAGGCAGCTAGAGTCAAAGCACAGGGACAGCCTTGCAGTTGCAGCTTGGCAGTTTTGTGGATTTAGCCCTGTCCTTTTAATGAGTAATCCATTGTGTTATTCATTAAACTACCATCTTATCATCTCTGTAGAAAAAGTCAGATATTTCTTATGTCTAATCTCTTAAATCTAATCTATTAAAGTGTGTGGTTAAATGATTCTCTGTTGGATTTACTCTGAAATACCATAATTTCTGGACTATAAAGCGCACTGAATTTTACAAATATTTTAATTTTTAACATAAATAAGCCGCACCTGTCTATATGTACTTTACACAGGCTTTAACGAAAGACACGTTACACACGGTGTAATGGGTGAAATATGTTGCGCTTCCTTTAGGAGCATAGCGGTATTTTGGGAATAGCATGTCACTGCATTACAACGGCTTGTATCTAAACAGTTTTACAACGGTTTATTAAGGTTTTGCTTTGCATTTTGCAGAGTTTATGCTGACCTAGGGGAATGCAATTCATGTAAACATTTAAAAGATTTTACTTTGCGGTCAAGTTGTTGTCAGTTGTATAATCTGTCATAGAAATTTGTTGCACTAAATTTCACTGTAGCAAGAAAATGCAAGTAATATAAAATGTGCTTCCACATACCTTGAGTACCATCCATCTTCGTTTTTATCTTAGCATGTGAAATGAATTGCAAAAGACTGGTGTGACTTTTACTTCATACACTTTTGTGTAATCCTCACTTTTAAAGATATGTAACTATTTGGTGTGCTTCAGCATATTATATATCTACAACTTCCAGTCTTTTCTGTTTGTTTTTTTTCTGTTTAATGCTTTACTAGGCAGTACTGTTGTTTTTACATCAGTAGATGAGCATGAGATTCATTGCAATGTGTGTTTTCTCCACACAAATGCAGCCTCTGTTGCAAAAATGTGTCACAATTTATTTTTCAAAGCTTAAAAATGTGCATGGGAATTGAATACATTCAGGGCGAGGGTAATCTCCTGTAAATCAGATTTTTATCCCAACTCTTTCTGTAAGTGATATGGAAACAATAGTGATGAGAAACTGGATCTCAGAGGGTGAGCTCGGTTATTGGGATTTTCCAGTCCGCCTTAATCGCTGTCAGATCCAGAATGACAATATAAGCATCTGTTTGCAACAAAAACAATAGGCATTATTCCATTGTGTTTGTTCCACTGTCTCTCAGCTGTGAACTCTCCAGGAGGAGAAATGCTGTTGGGAACGTCTCTGTGTGTGCATCTGCAGCCAAATGTTTGTGTGTTCTTCATTACTGAAACTTTCACTAGCTGGAAGTAAAAGCGGTAAGCAGGAACCATGACTGTAACGACACATTATCTGCTTTTGTTGGATTATAACACCGTGTATGTTGAGTGACAGTTAACACAGGGCATCATGTAGGTGCTTGCTAGGCAGATCACTCCATTAAACCGGTTACATGGCAACAGAGAGATAAAACATTCCTGGGTTTAAAGGTATCCCTACTTTCTGTTGTCTCTCAGCAGGACTCCATCTGTCGCGTTCTCTCTGCTCTTGTCTCCACAGGAGGCCCGAAACTAATGTAAAACACCGTTTTCTCCTTCACTGCATTCCAGAGAACAGACGTTTGGCACTTTTGATGCAGCTTCGACTTTGTTTCCCTTTTATAGCCTCACTAATGAGAATTTGAAACTCTGGGAAGAAAAAAGTGTATTCGTCACATCTGAGAGCATTTGTTCACTCTGTTCATCTGTTTATAAATATGGAAATATGAGAAATGTGGTGTGCAAAGACATGAACATCAATCCATTTATTTTTCCATATTAAAGAAATGCAGTGTGGTGAGCTCCATACAGTCTGCTGAATAAAATATACTAATGACTCCCCCTGTCTCATTTAAGACTTTCACTGCCTATTGATTAAACAAAAATTAAACACTTGTGGGTGTGGCTGTCTGACGTGAAGCTTAATTAATAGTTCAATTAAATAGTTAATTTAATTTTCAATAACAATGATGTACAAAAGTGTTCTTTTCTCAGCAATTTTCCTACTGTTACATTTTTTACTGTTACACTCAATCTTGTTCCTTCTGCCCCTCTTATGGTCTTTGGAGACAACATCCCATCTGACAAGCTTCAGTTCTCTTATCTTTTTCCTCTTCAGCATTCAAGCCATGGTTTCGCCAAGCTAACACTGTTTGGCCCTTGAGCAAGGCACTTAACCCTCTGTGTTCCCGGCACTCACTGGTATATGCAAAGAAAATAATTTCGCTGTGATGTAATGTATATGTGATAAATAAAAGCTCTTCTTCTCTTCCATGCTACCCCAATCTTCATCTCCAGTCATAATTCGGTGTAATTTACTATTATCCTACCTATACCGGTGCAACCCAGATGAGGATGGGTTCCCTCTTGAGTCTTCATTTTTTATCACCACATTATCTGTTTAAATCTGCTTTGAGACAATATTCATTGTTAAAAGCGCTATACAAATAAAAATTAATTTAATTAATATTCTACTTACATCTAGCTATCAATATTTCTCACCTACTCCCCAATCCTTCACTCTGTCCCTCCTTTCACTGTAGATTCCTGCACTCTTTTATTCCTTACCTAACCCTGACACTTTTTCCTCTCTACCATTGAACTTATGTAGACACCTTCCTCTCTTCACTTTCATCATCCTTGGCTAATCCTTGGACCTTTCCTGTTCTCTGTTTTCTAAACACAGAAAGTCATTATGCTCTGCTTCTTGTCTTTTGGACATAATACTCATCAATTGGAGAGCAGCAGAGAGAACGTGGAAAAGATCATATCTTGCTATTGATCTGACCATGCTCTCCTGTCCAAATATTCATTTGAAGTGACCTTTGCTAAGACTTTCTTCTATAAACAAAAGCTGAACGCATCTACACACGATACACACAAACACACAATGCACCTTTACTTCATTGATCAACCCATCAGCTTCTACTGCTCGATCCTTCTTGACTGCTGAAGATTTTGCCACCCTCTATGAAGTAAAGACTGGGACCCCAGACCCTCACCCCTACCCCAACTTCTACCCTACACACTTAATTCTCTTTCTCATTTACACATTTTTCTAATCTATTAACAAAAGAGATCCTACAATTCATATGAATCTGCAATTCCACCACTTGGCATTCATCTATACAATTATCAATGACTTAATAACACCTGATCATGTTCCTATCACATTCAAGAGAACTAGGGTTATTCCCATCCTCAAGAAATCCACTCAGACATCAACAACAACTGTCCATTATCACTTCTACTTGTTTTTTCCATGTATATATATCTCTTACAGCCTCTAACTTTCCAACCAGTCTGGCAAAACATTGCACAGAGGCTGCAATCATTGGAAACTAAAGACTTTTTTGTAGCAGTTAGAGCTTTACTGCTGATATACAAAAAACACTGACACTGAAGACTCCTTCCATAAAAAGAGAATATTTACCATATCAACAATTATATGTCATTTTTCTGGTTAAATAACTTTTAAAAGAATCTGTTTTTTCGTTTGCTTTCCACAATAATCACAAATTCAGTTGAGTTACATAAAAACAAACTATAGAGCTCTAAACCCTATGGAACACCTTTGCGATGAATTGGAATGTGGAATGCATCCCATGCCTCCTCACCCTACATTAGAACCTGACTTTACTAACATTCTGTTTGCTGAATAAATCTCCACAAATCTCCACAAACACACTCCAAAACCAAAAGAGTGGAAGTTATTATAACAACAAATGGGGAATAAATGGGATGTTTAAAAAACACATACAAATCTTATGGTTCTGTATCCATATAGCATATGGATTTACAATTTGATGTAGTAGTAACAGTGTGACTTATTATTTCTATTTATGGCATTTGGCAGACAAACTTATCCATAGTAACTTACATTTAAGTTGTACACCTGTGATATTGAGTGTTAATGACCTTGCTCAAGGGCCCAGCAGTGGCAACTTATTGGTGGTGTGATTTAAACCCATGACTTTCTAATCAGAAGTTTAACATCTTATCCAGTGAGCTACTCAAATTAAATATTTTACAGTGACTGATTAAGAAATTAGATGGTTCATTAATACTGTTAATAAATTGTTAATAAATATTAGTTTTGATGTTTTTACGTATGTGGTCATGTAAACCAGGGTCCTCACTACATACTTACATACTATATACAGATTCATGACTTATGAAGCAATAGAGCTGATAGATATGACAGAAAAAACTAGCAGTTTAATCACTAGATGAGAGCTACTTACATTTATCTCATTCATACAACTGAGCATCTATAGGGGTTAAAGGCCCAGGAGTGGCAGCTTGGCATGGCTAGGATTTGAACTCATAACCTTCAGAGCCCACGTTCAGTACCTTTACCCATAATCTACCACATCCCCATGATGAGTGATCAGTGAGATCATGTGTTGTGCTGGGGTTTATGGGTAGTGTATTCTGGCTCTGAATTTAGCACTAACATTCCAGACTGATGACCATATATCTCATTTCAATTTTCAGAGCATGTTTGCAATATAACATTATTACATTATTTTACTTTATAATATAGCTATGCATGGACAGAGCCTGTCTAGGTTGGAGATCAAGTCCCTGTGTAAGCTGTTACTATAGAAACCATATCAAATTAGAACAAACTCACTGATTCGAACCTGTTGCTGCTGCAATACTGTCAGAGCTGCTGTTATATAAAATTAATAACATCTTCTGACCAATCGGGATCAGGAATTCATCAGCAAGGCGCTATAAATATGTTTAATGGATGTGCAGAGTCTTGAAAGAAATGTAGAAGGAATAGCGTTAATATGTTCTACAGTTATAGTTATTATTTATTGACTCATTTTTATCGCAGTTGTGTTTCAATCACTGTACATGACTTGCATTACACAAACCATAAAGGCTAATGGAGAACCATCAAAAGTTAAAACTAATGATTATTTTGCTTTTATTGCTGGTTTTATTGCTTTTCAAACTGCTAATGGCTCTGAGGTTCTGATTAACTTGACAGCCTTGATAAGCATTTTAAACGGGATAAACGTGATGCGACAACGAATAATTATTTTTTTTAAAAAAAAAAACAGATATATATTTTAATAGCATTTTTTTAAATTGTTTTATTATAATATTATCATCACATACAGTATAACAAAATAGAATTGAAAGGGAAGGAAAATGACAGACGAGAATGTGTAAAGATATTATTATTATTATTAGTAGGGAAAAGTGGTAGCTCACTGTCTTAAGGCTCTGGGTTACTGATCTGAAGGTCGGGGATTCAAGCCCTGTTATGGCCAAGCTGCCACTCTTGGGCCCTTAACCAAGGCCTTTAACCTCTATGTGCTCCAGGAGCTCTGTATCGTGGTTGAAACAGCTCTCAGACCCCAGCTTTTTAACTTTGCTGGGATGTGTGAAGAGCTGAGCTGTAATGTACATGTGACAAGTATGAAAAATCTTTGTTAATATGTGTTATGGCCTGAGTGTTTGTTCCATACTTGGGCCTTAATTTAATTTATTAGTCTAATATAATTAGCACTTGCCATTTAGATGTGCTTTGTGGACCAGATGTGCTTTGTATAATGAGTGTTGTCTTCAAAGGGTTGCATCCAATCCAGAGAGTATTCTTGCTTTACACTCACGATTCTTGTAATATGCTTTAGATCCACCTTAATCCTGACCAGGATAAGTCAGTAAGAGTGAGTAGAATGGGTGGAAATGAAAGGTTCTCATCATACAGTATGACTATTAAAAACATTTCTCTTACAGTCTATTAAATCTGTTGAAAATTTACAAATAACAAAATAATTATGTGCATAGTTGTTTATTTATTTATTTTTATTTTTTATAATTATTATTAAAGTGAATGTGATGGACAGGATGATGGACGAGGTCAAACAGACGTCCCCATGGACTATGATGTTTGCGGATGATATTGTTATTTGTGGTGAGAGTAGGGAGCAGGCTGAGAAGAGCCTGGAGAGGTGGAGGTACACGTTGGAGAGAAGGGGAATGAAAGTCAGTAGGAGTAAGAAAGAGTACATGTGTGTGAATGAGAAGGAGGACAGTGGAGTGGTGCGGTTGCAGGGAGAAGAGGTGGAGAAGGTGGTGGAGTTTAGGTACCTGGGGCCAACAGTGCAAAGTAATGGATAGTGTGTTAGAGAAGTGAAGAAAAGAGTGCAGGCAGGGTGGAGTGGGTGGAGAAGAGTGACATAAGGAGTGATTTGTGATAGAAGGGTATCTGTGACAGTGAAAGGTAAAGTTTATAGGACTGTGGTGAGACCTGAGATGTTGTATGGATTAGAGACAGTGGCATTGAGTAAAAGACAGGAGGTGGAGCTGGAGGTAGCAGAACTGAAGATGTTGAGGTTTTCGTTGGGAGTGACGACGGTGGACAGGATTAGAAACGAGTTTATTAGAGGGACAGTGCATGTAGGACGTTTTGGAGACAAGGTGAGGGAGGCGAGATTGAGATGGTTTGAACATGTGCAGAGGAGGGACATGGGGTATATCGGTAGGAGAATGCTGAGAATGGAGCCACCAGGAAGGAGGAAAAGAGGAAGACCAAGAAGGAGGTTTATGGATGTGGTGAGGGAAGACATGCAGGTAGTTGGTGTGAAAGAGGCAGATGTAGAGGACAGAAGGGTATGGAGACGAATGATCCGCTGGGCGACCCCTAATGGGAGCAGCCGAAAGAAGAAGAAGAAGAAGAAGAAGATGAAGAAAGTAAACATGAAGATCACTATGAGCTTCAGCTCAGACCTACAGTAAACAGTAAACAGAAAAATACCCTCATTATATTGCCAGTTCACTTCAGGACATGAGGACACCATGCACGCACACACACACACACACACACACACACACACACACACACACACACACACACCAATGGACCTATGGGTAATTTATTGCAGCCAATATGCCAAGTTTTGGTGGGACATTTAGCTATAAAAATTCATCCTCAGGTTTAGGTAAGTAAATGATATTGTTAAGTACATGTTCTTTAATAATTGTATACTGTATGTATGTGTATGAGTGTAAACTGTTTCTTTATATTTGCATTATGATTAGAACTTGCTAAACAATACACCTACATATAAATGTAACTTTCTTGTGTGCTCTTTTTTTTTCTTTCCTACTTACATCATATTTTTCTTTTTTTTCTGTGTTTGTGCATGTGCATGTTTGTTCTTGCTTGTGTGTGTATTACACTGTGCATGTGTGCTCATACATGTCTGTGTGTTTGTGCATGTGTGCACATACATGTGCCTGTGTGTGTGTGTGTGTGTGTGTGTGTGTGTGTGTGTGTGTGTGTGTGTGTTTGTGTTTGTGTAATTAAGATCTATTTAGATCTAGGCTAAATCTATTCAGATCTAGGCCATTCAGATCTAGGCTTTCTTCGCAATGTTGCATCATATCCTGTGCTGCTCACATCTGGACTTGTTTCTGTGATCTGATGTGTTTATGCCAAGGCCTCTCTTCTGAATCAGCAGTATCGCGCGCGCGCGTGTGTGTGTGTGTGTGTATCACTGTGGCATATTCTACAGTCAGAATAACACCCACACACTAGGAGTGGTTTTCACTCAATTCCAAACCATTACTCCAGCACTAGAGCGTTTTTTGAAAACAGAAGCTGAAGCTTTCGAACTCTTTCCCACAAACAGACTTCCTGATCTTCTTTTTATGTGGCTCCAAACTGCAGCTCATATTGATCTTGAGCTTTACTTTAAGAATAGACTGTAAAATATATATTGTTAAGTCACACAATCAGAACCTTTTATTTCCACCTTTAAGCAACCTCTTATCCTGGTCAGGGTTGAGGTGGCTCTGGAGAACACTGGTTGTAAAGCAGGAATACTCTTTGGATCAGACACAACCCTTTGAAGACAACAATAAACTCACAAAGCACATCTGGTCCAGATGCCAAATGCCAAGTACTAATTACATTGCATATTGAATTCAGGGCCAGGTATGGGACAAACACCCAGGCCATTCGATGTATTACTAGCAGTATAATGCTGATTATTGCAGTCAGTGAAATTATTTGGTTCATCAACGAGTCACATCTGTCAGCTTTTATAATATAGAAACTATTGTTAATGGAATGAAATCTTTTACATATTTATTGTTTACCAAAAACATTTGCGCTTTGGAAAATTTTTTCTCATTTTTATAAATTTTTTCTATATTTGATTATCTTTTTCTATACCGTATACTGGAAAATTCATATTTCTTGTAAAAGAGTATTTTTATCATTCACATTTTCAAATAATAATTTAAACCTTAACATATTTTGACAGTAAGAATGAAAGTGAATACTTATCATTAAAATCTACTTTACTATATCGGCTAAAGTATTGGGGCACTTGACCTCCAGTCGTATGTACAAACCCCAATTCCCAAAATGTTGGGTCACAGTAGAACATAGAAAACATATCTAATGATGAATGAAATGTACCATTTAAAAATAAAAAGGTAATTTTGAATTTGATGGTTGAATTTGATGTTTTTAAAAAAAGTTGCAAAAGGGGAAAAGTAAATGTTGCTAAACAAGACAGTTGGAGGAACATTTTGTAACTACTTTGGTCTCTAAGAGAGTAGTAAATCTGGACAGAAGTTCAGCAATCAGTAAAAAACTATGTCTACAAGTTATGGAACAATTGCAGTATAATGTTCCTCAAAATAAAATTGTGCAGACTTTCAATCTCTCATCATCTACACAACAATGTAAGAAATTTCCGTGCACAAGGGACATGAATGAAAATCAATATTGGATGTCCGTGATCTTCGAGCATGCAGGCATGGTTCTGTTATTGAAATCACTGCATGGGCTCAGGAATACCTCCAGAAATCATTGTCTGTGAATACAGTTCACCATTTAATCCACAAATGCAAGCTAAAGCTCTATCATGCAGAAAAGGTAGCCATATGTGAACATGATTCAGAAACACTCAAATCAAATCAAATTTTCTTTCAGGAAAAGCTCCTTTAAAATGTACTAAGAGAGGGAAGTTTACTTCAAAATCTATTGGATCATCTTTTCTTCAGAGTGAAGGTTTTTATAACAGTAAGACGAAATGTGGAATGAGATGTATGAATCAAGAGACATAAATCTCATATGCTCCGGTGTCCACAAATCTTTATCCCTACTGCCTACCTGCTACTTGAGATTTTTTTACACATTTTAAGCAGGAGCTGTGGAAAAAATTTTGAAAAACAAACAAAAAAAAGATTCCTTTTTACTCACCAGAAAAAAAAAACATAAGTCATTACACACATGAATCTGAAAGCTGAAAGTTGTGTAGGTGGTGTGATTCCCCCTAGAAGCCCCACCCACTTATACTCATTACTTGCATTAGTAATCTTTTGGACAGTGCTTTTGCCCCAACCTCCATGCTCATGTTCTGTCAAAATAATTGTTGATTTAAGATCTTTAAAGTAAAATAAAATCTCACTGTATGCTTTACTTAGCTAACCATAGCCATGTACATAGCTCACATTATATTGATGTAATATTATATAATACATTATTTATATATAAATTATATTTATTAAAAAAACACACAAATTTGTTATGTTGTAACCTCATACTACCATTATTTAAATAGATTTTTTTCTCATTAATCTACACTCTCATAATCTCATAATGATGAAGTGACAACAGAAATATAGAAATTTTTGCAAATGTCTGAAAAAGGAACGGCTAAAATATCACATATACGTAAGTATTCCTGCGATTTTAACAACACTTGAAATTAAATGTAGGTGTCTCCAGTTTTTCTTGATTACTGCTGAGATGTTTCTACACCTTGATTGGCGTCCAGCTGTGGTACATGAAACTGATTGGACATGATTTGGAAAGGCACACATCTATCTATAGAGGGCCTCACAGCTGACAATGTATATCAAAGAAGTGTTGTTGCAAAGGGTATACATACTTATGTACATCTGATATTTCAGTTTTTTTCTTTTTTAATAAATTTACTGACATTTCTTGAATTTGGTTTTTACTTTGTCATTATGTGATACTGAGTGTAGATTAATGAGGGAAAAACAATCTGAATGACTCTAGAAGCAGACTGCAGCATGACAAAACTGACAAAAGTGAAGGGGGTCTGAATACTTTCTGTATGCACTGTATATACAAAAATATATTTAAAAAATATAAACATATATGAAAGTAGAAAAGACTCTAAGATTTACAATATATCCTTTTCACCTGTCCTGCTAGGTTCTTATTAGTATTAATAAATACACTGTTTTTGTCTTAAGAAAAAGTTTTAAATGTGTTTTATGTTTTATTTATACACTAAACCGGTATGAACTTGTTGCCCAGCAGGTGGGTTCATCTCGATCTCTATTCCCAATCCCATCAGCCTGTTAACCAGCAGCCAAACCCAAAGTCATGATACTCTACATACAGAAACCCAACCGTGTTCTGACTTTGTTTATACTGATTGAACATGTCTGTTATGGCATTTTCAAAATGTCAGTGTACAGATCACATGTCCACCATGTGGAAGCATTTCACAGTTCATATGAATGGTATATGATTTAAAAATCGATTTTTTAATGTTACAAGGTTTGCAAAAGCAACAAATGATTGTATTTGTATTGTGAAAGCTTTTAGCATTCAGCTAGTTTATGTGCTCTAAGTTACTATTCTCCTAGACATTTTAAAGGTTTTCTGTAGTTAGTTAGACTTTGCTAATGTTTCCCCCATGTTCCATGGTCTGATTCTCTGTGTGTGTGTGTGTGTGTGTGTGCGCGCGTGTGTGTGTGTGTGTGTGTGTGTGTAAGCGTGTGTGTAAGCGTGTGTGCATATGTGTGTGACCCAAATTTAAAATCTGGATCTAAACATCTGTGTGAGATTTGGAATTGAAGCAGAAGTCTTTGCTGAATCATTTTTGCTTTTTTACTTTCATACTTAAAGATGTAATTCTCTACTTCATGTTAGGATGACGGCGTACAGTGTTTCGGCTTGTACAAAAAAAATTATTATGTTCGTTAGAATCGTTACACTTAAAAAAAATACAAATACAAATAAATAAAACAATGCAAGCAGGAGATCACAGTCTAATGTGTTTTGCTCAGCTGGCCATGTTCTACTGCACCAGACATCTTATTAAATAACACTGGTTATGTAATTTATTTTCTTTCATTAACTAATCACCCAGTACTAATTTGATTGCCATACTTGTCACAGATGTAAATATTTTCCCTCTGAGAGTTTGTTTTATTTTGCATCATAATGCATTGTTTGGACAGTATGAAATATGAGCTTCATGAACATTTGAGATATGATCAAATAATGAAAAATGAAGAAGCATTTGGTCCTGACAGAAAAACAACAACAAACAGAGCAAATGATGGATGCAGGTGATAGGCACTAACTCAAGGCCAAATCCATATAGTCTTCACATAAAGGCTAAAGTCATACTAATTACAGCAATTGAAAATGATCCTGCTCCATGGGCTGTTCTTCAAGCTGGTAATATGACAAGAAATCTCTAATCCGTTGAGGAATCAGGTTTACAAAGTGATTAATCGATAGCTGGGTTAAAAAAAAAATCAATATTTGCAGTGACACGTTACCATAAGCTCATGTATTCCGATGTTTTCACATGGCCTTGCTCATTTGAGCAGAATTGAAATTAAAATATGTTTTAATAACCAGCACATCTATTTACTCAAACTTTGATCATGTGCCAAATCATGCAACCTATATGCCTCTTTTTTACTTGTTCAATTAAATTCAAGTTTTATTTTTATAGTGTTTTTAAAAATGGACATTGTCCCAAAGCAGCTTTACATTGATAAAGAGGTTATAAAGTTGGAATGTATAAGTTTAGTGCCTATACGTTTGTTTCTTATAAGTATATTGACTGTGGCAAGGAAAAACACACTGACATGGTATAAGGAAGGAAGGAAGGAAGGAACCGAATGAACCAAGCTTCATCATCTATTTGGCACCAAATGTCCATTCACTATAGCTCTATTATAATCATTGTTGAGGTGAACAGATCAGTGATGGGTGTTAAGATGAAGAACAGCTTATGCAAAGCTGAAAAGAACTTCATCTAGAGGTAGGTTGTCAGGATGAATCAGGAAAATCCAAAAAGAAGAAAGGGTCAAAAACTTGTCACATATATATACTACAGCTGAGTGATTCCCCCTGGCATAGCCAAGCTCGTTAAGTCATTATACATTGCAGAGAGGCCCTTAACCAGCTGTGGTACCTTGGCACTGCTGGGGCTTGAACTCTCAACCGTCAATTTAATTTCATTTGTATAGTGCTTTAACAATGGATGTTCTCCCCAAGCAACTTTAATGAAACCTTCCAATCAGTAATTCACTAACTTCCCCTAAGTCATGAAACCTTGAATGATTACTTTGCCACTTAACTACATTTTACATTTACTGCATTTGGCTGATACCCCTATAGAGAGCAACTTGTAATTATCTTATTTTACTTAGCGGTTGCGGTTTAAAGTCCTTGTGCAAAGGCTCAGTTGTGGCAGCTTTGTGGGACTAGGATTTTAACTCATGACCTACTGATCACAAGTCCAATATCTTAACCATTGAGCTACCACTACCACTGCTGGTCTAAGTGGTTAAATTTTTTGTCACTTGACACCTAGAGACACTCTATAAAGCTAAATAAATGATAAGTCTCTCTTCTCCAGTCTGGGTCGTTTGGTACCAGGCCGCACAGAAAGAATACATAACTTACATTATTTCCATTTTATTTATTATCTGATTCTGAATGATGTTTTATTTTGGAAAATTAGCGGATTTTCTCTGCCACATCTGTCTATGACTCACTCTTGATGCATGTCATGATGCCTCGGTCACATGTCTTACCTCCATTTACTACCTTCTTAAAGGGGCTCCGGCCGCTAACACATAATACATTACCGCTAAATTCAAACACCCAAGCGAGCAAAATGAACAAAAAACAACACAGTGGATTCACATTTATTATTATATTTAGAAAATATCAGTTTTTATGGTCGTATTATTTTATTTTGTTGTATTTATCCACCACACCTTAAAGGCCGGCCCGTGAAAATATTGTCCGACATTAAACCGTCTGTGGCACAAAAAAGGTTGTGGACTGCTGCTTTAGAACATTAATTTAGTTTTCACATTACAAATAAACTAAAGGATGCTTTTGTTCATGCTCTGCAATACAAAATAAATGACTCAGTCATCTTGTTATTCCAGGGTCATATAAAACATAAAACATAAAATAAATGACTTATTCATGAAAAAATTATCACTATTCATTACAAAAAAAGAAGAAAAAAACAGGGAAAATTAATGGATGTAAATTAACAAAAAAGTCATTAAAAATTGGGCAAGGGTTATATTTAACACAACAGTTTTGCAGATAAAGCAGCATTAGTTTCACTGTTAATATACACCTAATAAAGTTTTCTGACATCATGTCCAGCTTGTCGTTTCCAAATATATATATATAAAAAAAATACAATACTTTAATATCAAATGTTCAAAATGTATTATTTATATCATATTCATTAATAGCAGGGTTTTATGGATAACTGTGTATGTGTGTTATTACCACCAAAAGCCATTAAAAAAAGAAAGAAAAGGGCATTAAAACACTTAAAAATTAATTGTTTGTGTTAATAAATTAGTAACTCTAATGAATGAATGCACAGACCAGCCAAGTGCAAAATATGCCACTGCATTATTTTGCTTTAAAAATCATAGGCAATCTTCATGAAATCTCAATTTTTTAAATGCATTTTAAGACCTAGAGCACTGCATTAGCAGAGGAAGGGTAATGAATATAAGCATGTTGAGGACAGTGGTAGTTCAGTGTGTAGGGATAGTGGGAATGTGTTGTGTCTCATTAGTGGAGTGAGCCCTTCTATTCAAGGGTGGAGCTACTTACTCTTAGTTCTATTTCTTTTGTAAAAAGTTATGACGTGTTATCACTGTTCTCCATAATATCTGTTTAATTTATCTAATTATTTTAGCCATCTATGTTATTAAAAGAAATATAATGTGTATGTGAAATCATTTTTGATAGTTGGTTTTGTGTTTGTGATGATATTGCATGTTTATTGTGTTCCATGTGACATATTTTGTTGTATTATGTTGTGTTTGTGGTTTATTTGTGTAATATTTTGGTTTTGGTTTTTCTATTTTGGATAAATCCAACATTTATTTTTCCTGGTTAATGCCACAGTTTATCTTCTTTTTGTTCAGTAAATTTGTGAACCATGAGCTTACTATTAAGCTGCTGTTACACCCATATAATTTGCTTTTTATCTTCTTCTTCTTCTTTTGGCTTCTCCCATTAGGGGTCTCCACAGCAGATCATCCGTCTCCATACTCCCCTGTCTTCTAAATCTGCTTCTTTCAAACCAGCTACCTGCATGTCTTCCCTCACCACATCTATAAACCTCCTTCTTGGCCTTCCTCTTTACCTCCTTCCTGGTGACTCCATCCTCATCATTCTCCTAAAGATTTAACCCATGTCCCTCCTCTGCACATGTCCAAACCATCTCAATCTCGCCTCCCTCACTTTGTCTCCAAAACATCCTACATGCGCTGTCCCTCTAATAAACTCATTTCTAATCCTGTCCTTCGTCGTCACTCCCAACAAAAACCTCAACATCTTCAGCTCCGCTACCTCCAGCTCCACCTCCTGTCTTTTACTCAATGAAACTGTCTCTAAACCGTACAACATCACAGGTCTCACCACAGTCCTATAAACTTTCCCTTTCACCCTCACAGACACTCTTCTATCACATATAATTTGACCGGAGACCAAAAAGGGTTACAAATGCTTAAAGCTCTGAGCTAATAATCAGACGGTTGGAGGTTCTAGCCCCATCTGTGACGGGGGCCCTTGCTGTACCCTTGCTGTGGCATTTGAGGGGTGCTGTTAAATGGCTGACCCTGTACTCTGACCCTGACCCTGTACTCAGTTCATAAATTCATAACAAGTTAGGATCTGCAAAGAAAGAGCTTTCACTGTGCTGTAATTTATACACGACAAATGAAAGCTTCAAATCCTTTCTTCTAAAGTAATCAAGTTTTGTGTAACTTTCTCTAATGACCCAAAGGAACTGTTTTATCAAATGTATTATTCAGTACAAGGACAAGTTTATATTGATCTTTAAAAGAATGCAGGATGTGAATGAAAAACACTTTCATTTGAATGTGTGTAAAATTCCTTCAAACAGAATCAAAGCTTCATAAACAAGTCGGTGATGGATATGTCTGTCTGCTTTTTCTTCCTGCCTGTCGTTGTATATGCCCACTACTCGTAATGGTCTAGAGAATCATGACTTATCTCTTCTGTCAGAGTGATGCATGCCTCAAGCTTGTAGAGAGTGCAAAATTTAACCTTCATCTACCTTCTTAGTTCTTTCATCTTCCTGGCCATATTTTCTTTGTTAATAACTTCAACTCCATGAGGTCCATGGTTCATGATAGCAAGAAGTGTCTCTTTAGAGGACAGTATGTGTTTGTGAGTTTGTGATTTTTGCTTTGTTCACAAGCTGACACCCCTGGGACAAAAGACATTATGAGGACAAACATTTTGTGTCCCCAGAGCAGATTATTTTAATTTAACATCACAGTCTGAAGTGTGATACTTATCTTACATTACAGCAATTTGACGATAATTATAAGTTTAATTAATTAATTAAAGACACATCATGCTTTTTAAAAATGTAACATTGTGAAAAAATCAACAAGAAGTTAACAAGAAGTTCATTCTCGTTCTCACAAACAAACCACACATGTCATGTGACTCAGAAAAAAAGCCAAAATGTAAATTTTTCTTTCCTGAAAACTTAGTAATCTTACTTGAAAACAACTAGTCTTTAGGGATTTGGGGAGACAAATGTGTTATTTTTGTTTATATGCAATGTTCGTTTCTTCAAACATTCAGACCCCATACCTCTTGTAAAACTTGCCAAAGTTGTGCTTCATTCTTCCTCTTCTTTTTCGGCTTCTTCTTTTGCCTTCTCCCATTAGGGGTCGCCACAGCGGATCATCTGTCTCCATACCACTCTGTCCTCTACATCTGCCTCTTTCACACCAACTACCTGCATGTCTTCCCTCACCACATCCATAAACCTCCTCCTTGGCCTTCCTCATTTCCTCCTACCTGGTGGTTCCATCCTCAGCATTCTCCTACTGATATACCCCATGTCCCTCCTCTGCACATGTCCAAACCATCTCAATTTCACCTCCCTCACCTTGTCTTCAAAACGTCCAAAGTTGTTCTTCACTAGTTTATATATTTATTCAGTTCATTGCAGAACAGTTTAATGACTAACTTTTCTGTAAGGTTCATTGAGATGTACAGCTTCTTTTATTTGAGCTGTGGATCTTATCAAGCCCTTATATTTAGTTGTTATATTTTTATATTTAGTTGTCTGGTTGTTTTTCTAAAGAATACCACCTTTACATGATTATATTCCAATTTAAACATGTTTAAAATTACAGTGCCTTTCAAACGTTTGGAAACACCTAGCCCTTTCTTGTTTATGAGAGACACATGCATGTTTCTTTTGCTTATATATAACAAAATGTAAAAAAAATAATAATAATGATATTAACAGTATAAGGATATTACACTTCAGACAACTTTTTGCTCTCCAAATACCATTTACAGAGCTTGTATGTATGATTTGGCTCATTGTTTGGTTGTATGGTGAAGTTGGTTCCAATGAGCCATAGTCCAGATGGAATTGCATGATGTTGAAGTATGGAATTGTAGCAATGTTGGTTCCTTTTATTCAGAATAAGTATCCAACCTTCCATTCTTCAAAAACAGCCATTAAGCTTTGACCTCCATGTTTGATTATGCTGGTGAGGCAGTCTGCTAACATCTTCTCTCCTGTTCTCCTTCCACACAAGTTTTTCTGTCAGAAGCAAAAAATGGCAAATTTGGACTAATGTGTTCACAGAACTTTCTTCCAGTCATTTACTGTTCATAACATAAAATTATTGTTAAGACTTTACATATAAAAACAAACCTTAAATGCACAAAATAGTAATAACACAAAGAAGATGAACACACCAGGACACAAAAAGGAGAAAAGTCAATAAGACAGGGGTGGGGAAAAAATGGACTTGTCCTCACAAGTATGAATCATGCTATATAAACATATACTAGAAGAAAACTTCACCACATCACAAACAGGCTTTTTTTAAATACCAATTACCAACAACATCTCTCTCTGTTGCACTGTTATAGAAAATGAATCATCTTCTGACCAGTCAGATTCGGGAATTCAACCTCACTGTGGTACAAAATACTTGTCCAACAAGATTACTTTGGCAATAGTATTTAAAATTCACAAGTGACCAATAGTGGACTCAGTACACCATCCTGTATTTAAGTTAAATACTAATCCCCTGGCTTTAGTGAAAGAAAAACTTTTCTTTTTATATTAATACGTAAGTAAAAGTACAAATGTTCTCACTTTTAAATGGACTTAAGAATGAAAAGTGAAAATATTGATGTATAGTATGAAAACTCATGCTCCTGCACATCAGACCTTTATAAGGAGAGTTTTCTGGTTACACAGACACACTGAGAAAGCTCTTCTTCCATACACACTCTCACCTGAACCAAGGGGTTACGCTCGTGCTCTCAACACAACTTCTTACATTTACATTTATGGCATTTGGCTGCCGCCCTTATCCAAAGTGACTTACAACTGAGCAATTGAGGGTTAAGGGTTTTGCTAAGGACCTAGCAGTGGTAGCTTGGTGGTGCTGGGGTTTGAACTCATGACCTCCCGATCCAAGCTCCAATCCTTCCGATTCACGGTCATATCGATGTCCACTGAGCGACGACCTCAAAACTTCTCTTTTCACACCGTTTATGTTTTCAGTTCAAAGAAAGGAGTGGGCATGTAGCGGAGTAAAAAGCTAAATGTTTCACATTAAACCAGTGTTCCTACACATTTTTTAGTTCAATTAAAAAAAAATCCATACTTTTCCAGACTCAAATATTATCTGTGATGTATGTCTGAATTCTGAATCTCCAATGTTTCTCCATGTGTTTTGTCGTATGATCGAAAAACACCTTTTGACCATGTCAACACTAATAAGTTTTTGTTTAAAAACAAATTTTTATTTCTCTCTCTTGTGGACTTCCAAACACCGAGGCGGCATTTTTAGTCAAAAAAAACGTAGCTTTTTGAAAACGCTCTCCAAAGTGAATACATCTGAAAATTCAAATGTATCTGGAGTAGTGTAGATGTAGCTTTATTTTTATTTTTAAAAATATATATGTTTCAAAGTTATTATATTAAAAAAAATAGGGCAATAATATGGAAACACAAGTATTTTTCAATACTCAGTGTTCTTTTTTTCATACTAATACAGAATATCATGCAAATTTCACTTTGTTTCTGTGTACCACTGCACACTGCAAGTGACAATAATATACATAACATACAGTACAATACACCACACAGTATCTGATATACACCGACATCAACAAGCACGTTAAATAGATATTGCAGTAGAGAAAATATAGAGATAATTCCTTGTTTTCACTGCTGTAATGTTATTTATGTCGCCTACTTCTCAGGTATAATTGAAATGGGCTGGAGATGGAGGTGGATGTAACTCCAGCTCTTTCATAGTCATCAGCTGTGAGGAGGAAAGGCGTGGGGATGATTGTGGCTATATTGGAATGGCATTGAAACATAAAGAACACTGCAATTTAGGTGTCTGGTTCTAATTTGGGTTGCAGAACTCAGTGAGCAGTTTGTTGATGTTTACTGAGCAGTGCAGAAAAAAAATGTGAAATGCAATGACTTGCAAATTATTCATATAAGTGTAATAAATTCACGTTAAAAAATAAAGCCAAAACTGAGACGACTATTCCGAATATGTTCTATTTTCTATTCTGTTCTATTATGAACATATAAAAACTTGAATGTATTCTAATAAACCTAGCTCATTTTAAATGATACATTTACAGCATTCGGCAGATGCCCTTATCCAGAGCGTCTTGCATATAACTCATTTATACAACCAAGCAGTTATAGGGTTAAGGGCTTTGTTCAGGGGGCCAGGAGTGGCAGCTTGGTGTGACTGGGATTTAAACAATAAACAATGTGCCAAGCATTCATTTCCTACACCATTACACCAACTACACCAGCCTGGACTGTTGAAACAGAACTCTACCATCTGTGTGCCTCAGCAAAAATGCATCATATTGTATCAGGCCATGTTTTTATAATTCTATAATTCTATGCTCAATGCAGCCTCAGCTTTCTAAAATGGAACCCAATTTATTCTTGATTTGAAGCTCATAAAAATGCACGTTTTCTTTAGAAAAAATGCTTTCATTTGATTGGGTCTTAAAATGGAACTATTTACTCATATGCACACACTGTCATTTAATTGTCATTGTGTTCCAGGCTTAAATGAATTATATTTTATTTATGTTTGTGCAAAATCACATCAAATTTAAAGTGCTATGATTTTATTACATTTAAAAAATATATATTGTGAGGTCCCTAACTCTAACCATAACCCATACAAAATAGTTTTTCTTACATCCACTCACTTTATTCTTGTATTCTTTCGGCTTCTCCCATCAGGGGTCACCACAGCGGTTCATCCGGGACCGCCACTAAGAGTGGCTGGGGTTGGTTCCCTGACCGGGGCATCCTAACCACTAGACCACCAAAAATCAGAGTGATACAGAGAAGTCCCAAGTATTTCTTGATCTGTGATGATCGCAAATGTTGAGCTATTTTATGAGTTGCTCAGTAGCTCCTAGTTTTATAACCACAAATGACTGTAAAAGACTGTAGAAAGAACATAACTCATAATCTTACACTCCAGTGCTCATGATAGTTCTCGCTCTCCAGTGTTCTGTATTGTTAAAGACTATAATCACACTCTTGATGTCACCCAAATGAGGATGGGTTCCCCTTTTGAGTCTGGTTCCTCTTAAGGTTTCTTCCTCATAACATCTAAGGGAGTTTTTCCTTTCCACAGTCACCATGGCTGCTCATCAGGGATAAACACACATCGTTCACCTTAACTGTTAAATTCTGTAAAGCTGCTTTGAGACAATGTCTGTTATGAAAAGCGCTATATAAATAAACTTTACTTGACTATTTCTTCACCGCTGACTGTTACTAAACAATTGCCACTCCTTCCATAAATGTTAAACAAAGATTTCTGTAGAAACACTGTCGCTACGGGACAATGGAGTACTATTGCAAATGCAGCAATCCAAGTCTTCTGTATCAATAATTCATTTAAAACAGTGCAGTGGTATAGATGTGTTAAGTGAACGGTGTAAAAATCTGTGTATGGTGTTCTAAATCACAAGACTACATCCTCATGCAGTATATAACCCTAGGATATGGACAGGCTTTAGGATTAGCCACCTTTAGTCATGGGTGTGGAAAATGAGTCCCTTATTTATTATAGAGTGAGGAGAGTCATATTGTCTTCCTCAAAAATGTGCTATTGTGTTGTTACTCTTTCACTAAATAATGCAGCCTAGTAATGTTGCAAATCTAAAATTAACCATCTAACCTTCATCTCTGTAGATTATACAATATCCCATATCAAATAACCCATAGAATACAAGTGGGGGAAGTGTCATGTGACATCAGTATAAAGGGACTGTGACATCCTGAAGGGAACCAAACAGTGGTTTAAAAAAAAGACCACAAGCTATCAAAACATTGTGAGATGAGCTTCAGTTTTTCAATTTCATTTAGTTATATTTATAAATTGCTTTTAATAATGGAATAACATAAAAAGGCAAATTATAGTTCAGTGGTTAAGGCTTTGGGTTGCTGATCGGAAAGCCACGGTATCACCAAGTTGCCACGCTTGGGCCCTTGAGCAAGGCCCTTAACCCGTCTGTGCTCTAGGTGTGCTGTATCACAGCTAACACTGTGCTTTGCTCCCCAGCTTTTCAAAAACAAAGAAAGAATTTCACTGTAATGTACATGTAACTAGTAAATGCATCTATTTTTTTCTATTAAAGTTATCTCTAGTGAGCAAGAAAAACAACTTAAGACAAGAAGTCCCACAAAGGAACTCATTTTCATCTGTAACCCCAAATTTTCATAAGAAACACCAAAAAGTCTGGTTATATATACATTTTTCTTCCAACTTGAACATTATTAGATGTTTAAGAAAGAAAAAAATTGTACACACTTGAATACCCAAGTAAATATTGGCATATTTTTTTGGATTTAAGTTGTTGACAGCCTTAAAGCCCAGAAAGCCAAGCCAGATGAGCAGCCTTTCTTCTCATGGCTTTAAAAAAATTTCTCATTAAATTCATGTGAGCTTTAAAAATGTAACAGAGTAAATATAGCAGGTAATTACCACTGACCCCTGAGGGGCAGCCAAATGAGTCCATGACATATTAATTAGGAGTTCTAAAAATATATATATGCAAACCTGAGAAAAATAAGTGAAGTGAAGTGAAGCAGCTCTTAATAAAACTGACTCCTGTTTACGATCATTACTTGCCGGTTCCTTTGTCTCTGTTGCTGATGACTGTCTTTACTCTCAGTCTCTTTCTCATACCCTCTCTCTCTTGGTATCTGTCAAGCTGAAACACAATCCTCCTCTCGGCTGGTTCCTAGGGGAGTGAATAAAGGCAGCCCTCAGGCACAACTCTACTGAATGTAAAGTAGATGAGATGGTCCCACTTCTCCAGGTGGATCTGCCTGAAACCTGCATTAAGATGTTCACTTCAGCAGTTTGCTTGGGGCTGTGGAGCTTCTGGCTTTTTTAGAGAGAACCTGCTAAAAATATATCCTAGTGCTAACATTGGTAAAAAAAAAAAACATGCATCAAAGCTATTAGTACTGAATGGAGGTCATACTTCACCGACTTCCCACTCTCTCTCTTTGCATGCTTTAAGGTGGCAGGGTAGGAGTTTCCTTCAGTGTAGCTGTAAATGAAGATGAACACTGATTAAGGGTGACTAATCATGCAGGATTGCGCTGCCTCTGTTTCATTGTAGATCATGTAACATTAATATACATGAGCAAAAATAAGTGTTTGCATGAACAGGTCAGCATTTAAGAACCCATCAACCGAACAATACACCTCAACAATGATCAAGGTTTCTTCTTCATACTTCACCATCTCTGGGAGGTCATAGCCTAGTGGTTAAGCTGATGGCCTGTTGCTACTGCTGTGCCCATGAGCAAGGACCCTCAATCCTAACTTGCTGGATAAGAACATCTATCAAATGAAATAAATGTTTTCCTTGATACAGTTGAAACTGGCTCACTCATTAAGGATAAACTTAAAGGCACTAATTGTATAAATTCTAACTTCATAAACTCTTTATGTATGTAAAGCTGCTTTTAGACAATGTCTAGTAAAAGCGTTATACAAATAAAACTGAATTGAACTAAATTGGATTAATAATTTTTTACTTAATGTATCACTGTACCTCCTGTAGATTGAAATCTTCATTCTTAAATAACGCTTGATGAATTAATGTTTATGTGGTCCCAAATACTTAAGCGCCAATAACAGATGGTGAAGTAATAACACTTAAAAAAAAAATAATGAAGTATAAATTAAACAGATTAAGAACATAAGAACAGAAAGCTTTACTATGTAAAAGGATTGATATAAAATTAGGGTGCAGATGAAGGTTGGATGTAAAAGGAATCTCTTTTTTAGCCCATAGTGGTGTGATGAAAATTCAGGAAATGTAAGAATTTTAAATGTAAATTTGACAGGCTTCCTTTTCCAGAGCAACAGAAGAAATTTTCAATGAATGCATTTTTTTACATTTACATTTACATTTGCGGCATTTAGCAGACGCCCTTATCCAGAGCGACGTACAAAAGTGCTTTGAGTCTCTAGTAATGAATAAATCTACACTGGTACACAAGATTACAAACTTAATATAAATATAACCCTTGAATTCTACAAGGCAAACTTGGAAAGGGTTAATTTAAGTGTTTCAGGAAGAGGATGGTCTTAAATCGTCGCTTGAAGATAATCAGGGACTCTGCTGTACGGACATCTAGGGGAAGTTCATTCCACCACCTTAGTGCCAAAACAGAGAAGAGCCTTGAAGTGTACTAACTTCTCATTCTGAGAGAAGGAGGTACCAGTCGAGCAGTGCCAGTCTGCCAGTCGAGCAGTGCCGGTCCATTTTTGGCCTTGTAGACAAGCATCAGTGTTTTGAATCTGATACATGCAGCTACTAGTGGAGGGAGCAGCAGGGGTGGTGTGGGAGAACTTGTGCAGATTGAACACAAGTCATGAGACATGAATATACAACATATATTATATACAACATGCACAATCCTGAATTGTATAGTGCAATATTATATAGTGTATAATACGGCATTTAAGGTGCAGCTCAGGTTGCGCAGACAAAACATAACTGACAAGTAAAACAAAGTGAAGCCAGGGTGGAACTGAAGCAGAGCAAGTAAAAAGATCTCAAACAAAAAGATTTCATGACAATGAAACCAACTCAAAGCCAACAATGGGCAGAAAATCCCCTCCTCGATTTATATCTGAGAAGATTAAAAATGTCTTTTAGATCCAAAACAGGGAAAGTTGATAAAATAATTTTTTGTTCATTTTGCTCAGCAGCATGATTCTCTAGACTACATCTTTTGATTTGACCTTTTCCACGTTCACCTGCCAATCTAAACATGGAAACACGAATGAATGAATTGAAACAGAGAGGAACGATGGATGACCCTGAAGACACCGACGGGGAAAAAAAAGCTCCCAGAAGCTGTTCTGAGTACGAAAGAAGTGTGACAGCAAGAAGGTTCACTTCCAAATGAAGTGCTAGAGTGTATTGTCTCCAGTGGGCCCAGAGTTCATCTGTTTCAATAGAGTTAAGATTGCTCTCTCTCTCTCTCTCTCTCTCTCTCTCACACACACACACACACACACACACACACACACACACACACACACACACACACGCAACTGTTTAAACAAGCAGCCAGTGAAAGCTCAGTGCAGCAGAAACAGCAACAGTAGATAAATCATCACCTGTACATAAATACCACTCCTAACTGCCTCAGCTATCTTCATTTACCAAAGGTTGAACCATGGCATTTTCTCAGTCACAGGACTGTGTGTGTGTGTGTGTGTGTGTGTGTGTGTGTGTGTATATCCTGGTGGAATGAGCTGTGAAACTCCCCCAAAATTACCCCAGACTTCAGATTGAATGTATTCTTGCTCTCTCTCTCTTTCTCTCCCGCTCATACACACACACACACACACACACACACACACACACACACACACACACACACACACACACACGTGTGCACACACAGTTCTCAGCGGGATTGTTTTGCCTGCAGATTGCCGCATTGTTTTATCCAGCACTGTGTTTCCACTCTATCTTACTCTAACCTCATCCGTAAATGCTGGGAAACATCTAAAACACATCCTCTACAGCCTGTTTCAAGCTTTTCACACAGTCACACTCCGCTGTTTGTGTACCCACATTTGCTCAAGTAAAGCCATCTGGGTTAATGTGGTTGGTGTGATGTGTTGATGAGCACAGCTCTGTTTGACGACACGATTAACCCTGTTTATCGTTGCTGATGTGGTCCCCGCTTGATAAATTGCTCTTGGCTTGGGTTTCCAAAGAAATCACAAAATTGTGTAATGTAATTTACGCTCCAGTTTACGCACTGCTTTTCGGAAACTGGGCTCTCCTCTCCGTTTATTGACGTACATCATCTCTAGAAGCATATATTTTAACCTCATAAAATAATGACTCAGAGTTTTCCTGCATTTTTGTGCATATTTGTTTTTTTGTGCATTGTGGTTTTCCTGGGGATTTAAAATGAAAGCAAATTGTGTGTTTTTTGTGTAAATTATACAGGAAAGAAAAACGCAGTAGTATGAATGGTTCGTGAAAAAGTGTAACAACTGTTTTGAACTGTTTTCGATGACCTTTTCCTTCATGATGCCAAGCTTTTCTTTTAAAGTCTGTCTTGTAAATGTCCTTGTAAATGTAGCTACGACTTATTTCAAGTCAAGTCAAGTCAAGTTTATTTGTATAGCGCTTTTCACAACAGACATTGTCTCAAAGCAGCTTTACACAAATCAACAGTGATGGTGAATGGTGTGCATTTGTACCTGATGAGCAGCCGTGGCGACTGTGGCAAGGAAAAACTCCCTTAGATGTTATGAGGAAGAAACCTTGAGAGGAACCAGACTCAAAAGGGGAACCCATCCTCATCTGGGTGACATCAAGAGTTTGATCATAAATCTTTCAACAATACAGAACACTGGAGAGTGAGAACTAACATGAGTACTGGAGTATAAGATTATAAGTAATGTTCTTTCTGCAGTCTTAAACAGTCTATATGGTTAGTAGCTCCGAGTTTTATAAGCTCAGCATTTGTGATCACCACAGATCCAGCATCAGCTTCTCCATGCCAGAGCCTTTAAACACTCCAGGAGGTCCAATGTCAAAACTCCACACATGTAGCGGGATCCAAATGGCACTGGTACGCCTCTAGATGGTTCAGGATGTTTGTGAGTTCGGCATCTACTTCTTTAAAGGTCCGTAATCATCACGAGGTGGGAGGTGACTGGAGCTGGAGCAACCTCAGGAAGCCTCGGGATGGGGAGAGAAAGAGAAGCAGTGGAGAGGAATTAGCGTAGCTGCTGTTCATGATATTAACAGCACAAGTTGATAATGTGCATGTGATCAGATGTTCTGGAGCACAAGGTTATGATGTGATGTGTGTTATGTGTAGGCTTTGCTAAAAAGATATGTTTTTAATCTACACTTAAATTGGGTGAGTGTGTCTGAGCCCCGAACACCGTCAGGAAGACTATTCCAGAGTTTAGGAGCTAAATGTGAAAATGCTCTACCACCTTTAGTGGACTTTGCTATTCTAGGAACTACTAGAAGCCCAGAGTTTTGAGATCTCAGGGGCGTGGCGGATTGTAGCGTGTTAAAAGACTGGATAGATACACGGGAGCCAAACCATTTAGTGCTTTATAAGTGAGAAGTAATAGTTTGTAGTCTATTCGAAACTTAACAGGAAGCCAATGTAGGGACGATAAGATCGGGGTTATGTGATCATATTTTTTTGACCTTGTAAGAACTCTGGCTGCTGCATTCTGGACTAACTGAAGCTTGTTGACTTATTTCTTCTCCTCTGTCAGAAATTGTGAAATAAAAAACAGCTATTAAATCCAAACGAATATATGTTTGAGCTTGTGCGGTTTGCTAGAGATGTGGTTTTTGAGCTCTGATTAGTGCGCTCTCTAAAACATCCAATCAAAGGATGTGAAAATGCCTAGAAGCAGTGCACCGGAGAGAAAATCTTTGAAATTAAGAGAAAAGACTATTGGGAATAATTAAATACATATTCATGGACAAAAATATATTAAAAGGTAAGTCAGTGATTCTGATATAGTTTAAGCCAGCAGAGTCAAAAGACAACAAGCATTATTTATCCAAAGTTATGACTTTGGGGTTTTTAGACGTTGTAGTCATTGACACGACGCAAGTCCGCTAGTAATGGCTTGACCTTAAAAAAAAGGATTTGAGGTTTTTGTGTCTCAATTTTCCCTTGGCTTTAAAAGTCTTATGACTCAGTCTTGACTCATCCTGATTTTGGACTTGTCTTAGACATGACTATTCATTTTTTTACTACAGCTCTGCGCTGAGCTCTGTTTGGATATGCTGTGGCCTATTTATGGAAAAGCATTCCTGCCCAACCGCAGCAGGATACGAGGTCTATCTTTTAATAATTTTCTGCAATAAATGTCACACAGCATTTGAACATTGCTTCAACCATGCATATAAATATGGAGATCATTTACACATCCTTTTACTCTCACTCGCCGGCATCTTTAGGCTGAATATAGTTACATAAAAATGTAACTTTTTTTCTTTTCTAAATCTGTTACTTTGAGTTTTAATCACTATCGAGTTCCATCCAGTGATTTTTAGATCAAAGATTATAAAAAAAAGTTATATAATTATATGATGCAAATCAATCCTAAAGTCTCTTATGTATACTCTTATGTATATGTACTGTAATATGTTTTTTTTTTCAAGATTCCAATATTTTGTATTTTTTACAAGATTGAACTGAATTCTTTTTTTTGTATTCATTTAATTTACACATAAATATTTTGTGTATTGTTTGTTTGCTGGTTTCAGAATCTTGGGCGGCAGAGTTTACAGATTTATCATCTACTAAAATATCTCTATATCTTTTTTAAAAAGCTTATTTATATCTCTTTTAATATTCTTGGGTGAAAAAATTGTCAGCTGAAAGGCTCCTTTGTTAATCTTGCAAGTGTTGCATTTCTAAAAGGTTTCTTTTGCCCCATGTGCAAAACCTGTATTTTACTACCACACTATGGAGTTGACTAATGTGCTTATAAACATATAACCATGTTGTGGTTAGAATAAATGATGACACAATACCTTAAACTGCCAAGTGTTATACTGGGAGGTGAAAACAAATAAAATAACAGTATAAATCTTGGCAGATTGTTTTCTTCTCACTTGGGAGGAAACTCTGAGGGGCAAATAAAAGCAGGAACCCAATAAAGAAGGAAAATCTTGCCTGGATTTTAGCCTGTCACTGAGACCTGAGGGAGGTCTTCTGACAAGAAGGACATTCAATCCTTCGATCTGTGTTTGATGTCCCTAAGGACTGGGCTTTTGTACTCATTAGCTTTAACAGGGATGCTTGATCATGGAAGAGGGGCTTTGTCTAAGCGAGACCTTGTGGAGGTCCCTCAGGCTCAGAGGAGAGTGAGACAGGAAGAGTCACATGAGGCACTATCAGCGCTCCACATGAGCTTTTCCTCCTCAGGCTACTGATGGAACTGAACCTAGAAATCAGAGATAAAGCGCACATGGGCAATATTACCAAAAGGGCATCAGTGTGTGTGTGTGTGTGTGTGTGTGTGTGTGTGTGTGTGTGTGTGTGTGTGTGTGTTAGTAGAAGTAAAAAAGGGAATGACAAAGGCAGCATAGTAACTGACTCCGTAATCAGAGTCAGTAACTGAATAAAAAAGAAAAGAGGAAAAAGAAAAAAAAGAGCAACAATAACAGCTTTGTTCCTAGAGGTTGTGAACAAAGCTGCTTGAGAAGCCGAGTTATGTTCAGAGTGCAGATCATTTTTTTTTTTTTCAGTTTTGAGCCGTGACTGCTGCTGGATGAAGACTCAACACACAGACCAGCTGAGGCAGAGCTTTTTTAGTTTATTACAACTTTCCATTTGAGTTTCAGTCAGACAGTATCAAAAAGGCTTTACAGAATTCCAGCTGTATAACGGGGAGGCGAATAACAACCTTAAAAGTGAGAGAGAATATTCTTTTAACCATTTGTACACCTGAATTGAACAAATAATGGATTGTCTAAAAACTTTATTAATATAAGGCATAATTGCCATACATATGAAACAATTAAGGTTTTTGCTTTGTGTCCCTTATGAACATATCTGAGACAATAAAGACTCCTTGAGAAAAGATGGTCATTGGTTTTCCTTGAAGGTTTTAATCTATAAGAGTTTTGGTGGTGTTTTCCACTGAGCAGGAACCTTTTGGACATCAGAAGTTTCTGAATTGACAGAGCTTTAAGACACTGGAGATGACTGAAGACCTACCTCTTCCTGAAATACTTAAATTAGCACTTCCAAGCTTGTAGAATTCAAGGGTTATATTTATATTAAGTTTGTAATCTTGCGTACCAGTGTAGATTTATTCATTACTAGAGACTCAAAGCACTTTTGTACGTCGCTCTGGATAAGGGCGTCTGCTAAACGCCGCAAATGTAAATGCAAATCTACAAAATGATTTCTAACATGTCCAGGATTTAATCAGACATTGTGTGATGAGATCAGTGTTATAATCTGATATAGACATTATCCTAAGGCTATGTGCACCATAATATATTTTTGTTTAAAACGTATATTTTCCTCTCAGTTTCGGCCTTCCTTCTACTCTGAGATGGCATTTACAGTCAAGGAAAATGTAGCTTTTTAAAAACACTCTTCAAAGTGGAGAGATTTGAAAATGGCATTTTTGCATCTCAGTGTGGACTGTGAAAACGCTGCCTTTCAAAAACGATGATGCATTTTTTTGTCATTTGACGGTGCCTTTTCTCGACATGTTTCAAAGAGCAAGAAAAGAACACACGGAAGGTGAAAATGACGCACGTCAAAGCGTCTTAGGTTTAGCTCACTGACAGTAAAGGGAGGTAAGCGTTCTCGTGTTGATTAGCAACTTTTGGGAAACGAATGGAAATAATAGTGTTGACGCAGAGAATTTTTGGGTGAAAACGTTGTTTTCAAATGTATCCGGATAAGTGTAGACGGATCTCCGGTGTAGATCATTGGGTGGTTGGGAATGCAGCAATCTTACTCAGATCCAGAGTAGAACATCTGAGTGTTAAATCTATTTTTAGGTGAACTCTATCTTCTGAAAAATGATTAGACTCTGAATTAAATCCACAATCAAACAATTCACACTGCAGTGATTTTTGATGGATGTACGTCGTGATACTGAGCCAATGGACCGACCTGTAGCACTACAGCCATGCAATGCATTCTGGACAATTCTAACTGGACAAACTAACAACAAGAGAAAATGATGTGATACACAAAACATGTTAAAATATTCGATTCTATAGCTACCCATATCTTCTATTTCTAGCTCCTTGTCCTCTCTGCAATTCTTCCTTTATTAAATGTAGTGTGAAACCAGACGAATCTCAGAGCAAATGAATCAATTAAACATCTCTGATTCTGATACTGTTTTAGAAGACCAAAATAATGATTGCTAAAGTGTAGTCCTACAAGAGGTACAATAACTGACGTTATTATGTTTACTGTATACACACGTGCAAACACACATGCATACACACACAAACATCATTCTTCAGTGCCCAGTGAATGAGTCACACATTGAATAAGTGCTTCTAGTTCTTTGAATTTGACTGCTGTGATCCCTTGAGTTATTTCTGGCTATGATGAGTAAGCAAACACACACACACAAACACACACACACACACACATGCACACACACACACACATGCACACACACACACACACACACACACACACACACACACACACAGAACTGCAAAGTGTCTAATAATTTGGCAGTGTTGCTAAAATCATGCTGTTCCATACAATCTCTCATTATGTTGACTCACTGTAGCATTTCCTAAAATAAATAGGAAAAGACACCCAGCCACACCAGTGCAGTAAATCTGCTGTAGCTGCTGCTGCTATGCCTCAGATGCTGCTTACTAACTGTGTGTGTGTGTGTGTGTGTGTGTGTGTGTGTGTGTGTGTGTGTGTGTGTGTGTGTGTGCGTGTGTGTTATTCAGATCTCTGACCTGTATATAAACCAATAAATTAATCAATACAATGCATCTAATACAAGTTGGCATTTGTATTGCGATTGTTTTTTTTTTTTTACATATTTGCATAAATTTGGCAAAAACCAATTTGTTTATCTTTAATTATGCACTGCACTTAAAGATGCGCTACACTTTTATTATTTAGAAAGTGACCAATAAATTGTGGCCAATATTTTATATACAGATTGAAATCTCCTCGTTAAACCGTTTCTCGAGCGCGTTCTCTCAGCACCACTGCTGCTGCTGTATGTGAATATGACGTATCACAAAACTACAGAGACAGAGGCGTGTCCTGAGAGTCACATAGAATACAGAGTAACATGGTAGAATACAGATTAACATGGCAGAGGTAGAGCTGCATCTTTCTGGTGTCAGAACTGAAAAAAGAACGCCTGGTTTTATTGACTTTTTTTTTTCAGTACAAAGGCCTGTTTGTTAAAGGTCCATGTGTTAGAAGTCAGAAGTCACTTAAGTAAATTATGATTTGTTGTCTGTCTGATCCAATGTAATAAAAGTGAACTATCTGCACCATATTGAATTGCAAAGCATCATATGTTTTTAATTGAATCGTATTGAATGCATCGTAATGGGGTAAATAGTTTTGCATCGAAGCCTATGGAGTGTTTATAGTTTGCCACGGACTCACTGTAGAAAGAAAAAGAAAAAGAAGAAGAAGAAGAAAAACAAGAAAAAAAAAGAAGAAAAAGAAGAAGAAGAAAAAAGAAGAAAGAAGAAAAAAGAAGAAGAAGGAGAAGAATAAGAAGCAAAAAAGAAGAAGAAGAAGAAGAAGAAGAAGGAGAAGAAAACATACATTTCCCAATTAACTTTGGTGTTTGGCTCAATAATATTTTTTGGGGGGTGGGAAATAAAAATATCTGACACGGAAAGATTTGAGCAATATGGGTGAAAATGGTTTGTCGTAGTTTGTTTCTTATATCGTTTGTGTGTGTGTGTGTGTGTGTGTGTGTGTGTGTGTGTGTGTGTGTGTGTGTGTGTGTTTGTGCACCTGTTCTGTAATTCCTCATACACAAATAATGGCATCCGTCTGCTGGAACTGTTGCCATGGCCACCACACACACATACACACACACACACACACACACACACACAAGATTTATTTCTGAGTACAGATTGAGCAAAAGAAGGCTATGAAGCAAATACAGTGTGTGTGTGTGTGTGTGTGTGTGTGTGTGTGTGTGTGTGTGTGTGTGTGTGTGTGTGAGAGAAAGAGAGAGAAGAAGAGATCCATTAAGTTACTGAGCAACTCGAAAACTATGAGGATGGATTTGGACTGTAATTAATATAAACAGTTGATGGCTCTCCAAAAGCTCACTACAGTTTGCATGACCAGTTTTGCATTTAGGGACCCATTACATAACAGCACACCTCTATAGAGAAGGAACTGTAATGAATAGGTTATTCGGTGGCACCCAGATGACAATGGGTTCCCTATTGACTCTGGTTCCTCTCAAGGTTTCTTCCTCATGAGGTCTCAGGGAGTTTTGTTGTTATCACTGTTGCCACTGGCTCACTCATTAGAGTAAGTAATAAACATATTGGCACTAAACATATAAAGTCTTATTTTCTTCTGTTTAACTGCTGTCTCTGGAAAGCTGCTTTGGGACAAATTCCCTTGTTAAAATCATGAGAAAAATAAAGATTTATTGAAATTGAATTCTACTATTCTACTAAATTTTACTAGTTGGTGGATTTAGTTTAGTCTAAATTTAATAAAATAAACATTTCTTTTTATAATGTCAGCATGTTTCACATAAGAAATTACCCCTGACCCCCTATTCAGTAATACACAAGTTATGAAAATGTTAAAACATTAAAACCTAAGACTTAATGCTGCAGTTTTCTTTTCCATTAGGAAGGAGAAACTCTGTGATGGGTAAACTATTAAATTCTTTTAGCACTCCAAACCCCAAACCACAAGCAAGAATGCTTTTACATTGTTATTACTTTGTTTGTGCAAGATCTAATCCTTCAACTCTTCTCTTATCTGCAGTGCCCAGGTCCTCACTTTGTGGGTTTCTGCAGCATCCTAAGGAAAAGCTTCATTAAAACATAATTAAGACTCTGGACTAATCACTGAAATCAAATCCCACTTCTTTGAAACTCCCATCTCAGCTCTGAGCTTGTATCACTGACTGGCTTCTGCATTGCTTATTGGTTAAAAGCATGTGTTTTGCTGTCGAAGTGGGTGCATTTTATAAACTAAACTAACAAATCCAAGCTAATGACAACACTGTTTTTTTCTTTGTTCTTCGATGGATAGTTATTAGATTCCTGTAAGGGTTCTATACACTGTATAAACATCCTTAATTGACTAACTGAACAGTTTCCTAAATGCTTAAGATTTGATTAAACTTTTTCCCCTGATAGAGTACTGATGAGTTAGTTTCAGGGTAAGGGTTTAGGTTTTGGATAGCTACACCACTGTAACTTGCTAAAATAGTACAACCGTAATTTCCGGACTATTAAGCGCACACAAATATAAGCCGCACCCACTGATTTTTACAAAGATTTTTATTTTGAACATAAATAAGCCGCACCTGTCTATAAGCCGCAGGTTCCTACACTGAAACTAATGAACTTTACACAGGCTTTAACAAAAGACAGTGTCTGTTACACGGCTTGTATCTAAACAGTAGCCTACCAAGAAAGTCATTGTTCACTGTCTTCCTCCTTCCTTTTACAACTATTTATCTCGGGAGTTTATCTTTTGGCATCGTCGTGCGTTTAAAAATCACCATCGGTGAAGCTTTTCTCCCGATGCCGTGCAACTCAGAACACAGGTGAAGTGCGTTTTTTCATGCCCGGTTGTTTTCAGCGTGATTCCAGCGTGATTCCAGTTTTCCTGTTGACAGTCCGAGTGAGCGGCAGGTCAAATGTCAGAGGAACATCATCCATATTTATGATGTGGTGCGGCCCGATTCAGTGGGAGCGCATCTGATTTAATATAAAGAGTTTTATTGGTTCACCTGAACCCGTTCCGCAATTTCATTGGTCTAATGTTATGGGGTTCAGTTTTTTAGCTTGAAGTTTGTGAAACCGGGAAAAACCCAGGAAAAATCTATAAATTAGCCGCTTCATTGTTTAAGACGCGGGGTTCAAAACGTGGGAAAAATGTAGCGGCTTATAGTCCGGAAAATATGGTACATAGAACCTTTATGAGTTCCTTTATAGACCTCCTATATTGTGGTCTGGATTTTATTCAGTTGATTTTACGGGTTACTTTGCTTAAAATTGTACCTGACTTGATTTGAAACCTGACTTTTCCAGCCATATTTATTAAATTAGATCTAGTTTTAGGGTTAGAATTAGGTTTCAGTGCATCTTTAGGGTTCTTTAAATAGGTTTATAATAAGTTAAATTACCCTAAAAGAGTTTAATGGGTCCACCACAAACACCCTGAAAAATGCATAACTGTTTTAGATTAACTTTTTTTTTAAGCGTGCTTTAACGTTAGGGTTCCTCAGGGTTGTAGCTACTCTTCAAGTGTCTCTCTACAAACAACTGACCAATTGTTCAGCGTAATAAATTTTTTTTTTTTTTTTAAGATTTACTCAAGGGTACATTAGCTTGGTTCTTAGCTTCTTATGGTTCTCTTGGGGCCTCTTTAGAAAGTTAATGGGTTCTCTTTAGTGGGGTTGTTCATAATGGGAACTAGGGAATTTCATCTTTTTTTGTACACATTTAAATCATAAATTAATGCAATGGTTCTTATTTATTGTATAAACATAGGGTTATAGTGTTTTACATAGAACAATAGGATAAGACTCTATATACTGTAGAACCATTAAAAGTTCTTCCAGTGTTATAACTAAAGAATACTTTAAAAGTGTTTTTCCTGGGGATCTTTAGATCACTATTACCAGTGGCAGGTCATACATTTCATACCTAGGCCTTCACTGCTGTCTTACCTGAATCAATCCACCCCTAGATACCATCATTTTGACACCTATAGAAACTATGAATATTATACAGAAACACAATATAACAAAGCACTGCATCGCAGACAGGTAAGATATACCTTTATTCAGTGGCGGGCCATGCATTTGGTACCTGGGCCTTCAGTGGGAAGTACCCGACTTAATCCACCTCTTAATACCACCACTATCACAATGCAATTATAGAAACTATCAATACTATACAAAAACGATGCCACGCATTACAGAGAGAGAGGAATTTCACATATGGAGGGTGAATTCCATTTTACTAAAGCAAGAAACCCAGTTAAGACTCCAAACCTCTACACTACAACCACAACTGTGCACCTACATCATCTGGAGCAGTTCAGAATCAATATTTGTCTAATAACATGACAAAAACATAAACAATTTTAATAAAATACATCATATTTACCAGAGATGCATATGCATAATGCATACTCACATAATTTGCACTGCTCCTCAGAGTCTGTAATCCAGTGGAACTGCTCCTATTCACTGGTCTGGAGGTGGTAAACAAACCCTTTCCCGGGCTGAGACAAGCTAGCTAGCTTCAGGGTTGGCCGACCTCCTCATGATGTCTAGCTTTTCTTCTAAATGGATTTTGTCCGAGACCAAATCAATTTCTCTTCTTCTGTAAGCATAAAAAAGTCTAAGTTAGATGTATTCATGTGTGCAGAGCTACACACGTGTTTTACCAGTCGAACTTGGCTGTAACAGTTTCCCTCTGACCAACCAATCAGAGGACGGAAAAATGTTGACGCTATTCTGGGCCAGCTAGCTGCCCTGTGTGGCGGATATGAAATCTGATTGGTTAAAGACCCATTCATAATATTCTCTATGGCCAAAGAGCCAGCAGTACTGACTTTTAAGGCCCTGGGCAGATTAGATTGACATGGCAGCACATAGAGGCTGAAATTTGATTGGACAAAAAAATCTAACATCCACATACACATACTGGAAGCAGTGCAGCCAAGAGAAACACTACAAAATGAAGAGAATAAACTGTTTTGAATAAATGAATACAATTTCATGGAACAAATATTACAATTTAGGTTGTAAATGTAGGTCAGTGCTTCTGAAGTGTTCAAGCCAGCAGAGAAGACTTTGCTGGCTCTGACGGCAAACAACTGCCTTTATTCGTCCCACAGTGGGGAAATTTCAGAAAAAATGTTCTCATGCTGTTAGAATGAATGTCATTACTAAGCAAGAAATCCAACGAACACAATTTAACAAGTCTCCTTTTACATCATCTCTAGCAGAAGCTATGATATTAACCTCATATAATAAAAACAATTAAAATAAATTGTAACAGATTTTTTTCCATGAATTTTTGTGCATTTCTGTGCATTACAGTTCTCTTGGGCATTTCAATTAAAGGCAAATTGTGTTTTTGTGCAGATTTTACAGGTAAGAAAATGCAAACGTATAAATGGTTTATGAAAAAGCTTAACAACTTTTGAACTGTTTTGGCTGACCTTTCCTCACTTTTCCTCCAGCTTTTCTGAAACAGTTCGTCTTGTAAAAATCCTTATAGGTGTAACTGTGACTAAATTCATTTCTTCGCCTCTGTCAGCCACAGTGAAATAAAAAAACAGCTTTTAAATCCACAGGTATGTTTTTGAGCTTGTGCAGTTTGCAGCAGATCCATTATTGTGCGCCTCAGTGCCGCCAACTCAAACAACAGCTTTCAAGCACCATGAACTGTTTGCTGCAAGCGCCCACTCTGTTCATTTTGAAGTCCTGATTCCTTTGATGCTGGCAACATGTGATGTGATGTGTGAAATCTAATTGGATAGAAACTCCAACATAAACAGAAACTCCTTATAGCACCTGTGCACCTGAGAGAAAAACACTATGAAATGAGAATTGACTATTGGGAATAATATGATACATCTTCATGGACAAAAAAATATTAAAACGTAAGTCAGTGATTCTGATTTAACGCTTCATAGTTTTCTAAAATAGTTCCATGTTAAACCTTTATTAAGAACGGTTTCAAATATAACCTTTAAAGTATCCCACAATGGGACAATCAAACAAAGGTATCAGAAATAATATAAATGCCATTCTTCTTGCGCTCTAAAGAAAATGGTTCCTGGGTTTCTTTGATTATGTACAGGTTCTTCTTCAATTGGCTCTACTTGAAACCTTGTTTGACAAAAAAACAGAGGAACTTTAAGGGTTCTGGATTCTAACTATTTTAAGAGAGTATGTGCAACATAATTAATGTTTTTCTTCTTTACTCTAAGGAAAACCCTGAGAAACCTGAGGTCTGAGGTTGTAGGATTCTTGGAGGACAGAACTACAGTATATCACTTTTAATGTTGTAAAAAAAAAGTTTTAGAAACCGAGGCTTCTGAAACTAATACAGGAAATGGAATCAGATTCTGTGGTTGAACACAATGCTCTATTTTCTGAAGACAAACAACAATCGTTTTAGTGCCACAGCTCTACTTAAAAAAATTAAATTAATACTGACCTGAAATCCGACAAGAAAGGAGAAAAGCTTTTTTCAGCTGTTGGCATATTATTTTTCTTAAAAAGCTTAACTATCTTCACATGCCTCACATTCATATGTTCATTTGCTGTTATATAAAATCCAGTCAGTTAATTATGTCCCATTGTTAATTGGTTGAAAGCTTCCAACAGAAAATAAGGAACACATCTCTCCTGTCTTGGTTTTCTTTCACTGGCTGCCATTCAGGCACAGATTGGAGTTCAAGTTTTGTGTTTAATCTCTGCATGGGTTTATATTAAGTTATATCTTTCAGCTCTTCATAGAATTAGAGCATTCTATCTAATCAGCTACTAAAGACTCATAACACGTTTGAAGGTGAATACATCTTACCTGTCAGAGCTTCAAGGTTGTGGAAGAGTTTATTTTTCCATGAAGGCATCTCCCATGATATAGACAGACAGACAGACAGACAGACAGACAGACAGACAGACAGACAGACAGACAGACAGACAGATAGATAGATAGATAGATAGATAGATAGATAGATAGATAGATAGATAGATAGATAGATAGATAGATAGATAGATATGGTTTTCTGTGATTTGTTTATTTTGACCTTTAGATATTTTGTTTGTATTGCATTTTTTACAATTTTCCACTTGTATGATTGTTTGGTTTTATTGAGTTTTTCCCATGTGGTGTGTCTGTGCAATTTCAGGGCAAAATGCAAAATGTGATCTTATAAAATGCATATGATTTTTACTTATGTGACTGCTTATGATAAATTATATATTGTATGTACACTGCTACAATACACAATTTTTTCTGATAGTTTTAACCTAATTTGTTGATTTCTTTCCCCAATTATTTCTACATAATGAATAATAAATATGTAATAAATATGTACATTTTTAATTCCTTTAGCACTTGATTCATTTATTGCCATGTGATTTTCAAGCAAGATTGATTTCTATAATATATATACTGTATATATTTTTTGTGGTTTTTTTTTTTTTTTGCAGGGTCAGCCATGATACAGGAGAAGAGAGGGTTAATTAGTTTGCTCAAGGCCTAAAAGTGGCAGCACTGGAGCTTAAACCCCTGACCTTCTGACCAGTAACCCACCACCTGAACCAGTGAACCTAATGTAATATTTCTTACCTTTTTACTGCTGCATCTGAGATTTTTTTAAAGATTAATTTAATTTCAATACAGAAAATTCAGTCAGCACTTCTACCGTCACCATATGTTAGTTTTCCCTTATAAACTTGGAACTGAGTGTATTCTCCTTCATTCGCAGCTTATTAATGGATCCCGTTACCCTACTGTATGACGCATATGTACAATGGCTCAAATCACTTTACGACATATGACTGAGAAAGACATCCTGAAAACGAGTGTCCCAAAAACAGCAACACTGCGCCTGATGGATCATCTCTCTATTACCCTGAAGCATGGAACAATCTCAGCGTGGTTTAAATCTGCTTTATGACTTGTCTTCTCCTCATAACCCTTAAAGGCCGAAGTGTTTTACAGCAGCGTCATGCTTCAAGACACTTCAAAGCACCGAGAACTTCCCCGAGGCGCCTGGTGATTACAGCACACCGTCCTTCTTACTCCTGCTACAAACATCACCTGCACACCTTTTAGACTCTTCATTTCAGAAAGAACATGGACCCTTGTGTTTTTCCTCAAGTGATCCCTGCTGTTTCCTGCAGCTGCTATCTGCAGCAATGTGCACATGTCCGGGTGTGCATTTTATATCCTTCAAGAAAATATCCACAAGCGTTAATGAGCTTGATATGATCTTATGCCTTACACGATCAAAGCCAAGATACAGTTCTGCTCAACATCATTAATATCTTTCTGCTTCATTTTCATCACCTTTTGTTCACTCGTCCTTTCCTGAGCGCACGGCCATCTTCAGAAGCAACCTACAACATGTGATCAATATTACATTCCAGACTCTTATTGACGCTACAAGCTCTGCAAGCTGTATAAGCTCCAGCTACAAGTTAGAGCATGCTGTTAATCTGGTATAGACAGGTTTAATGAAGCTAAACATGCATTTCATTTTATCACTTGTGCCAATAGTGACGATATAGTCAAACCGAAACAAATATCATAATAAAAAACTATTCATGTGTTATTTAGTTACTATGTGATTGTTTTATACCCCTTCCCTCCAACATTAACCTTTCAGTTTAATCACAATAGCACCAGGCATGTTTCTGACAGCTGTGAACATTTGCAAGAAGGCCAGCCAAAGACAACTCTGTCTCTCAGCAAGTGCATGTTTTCCCCATTCCTCATGGAAAACAACATATGGTGATAACTCGATCACTTCTCAGTAACGACTTTCCATTTTTGCTTAATAACTGACTCTCGGAAGAAATGCTTTCGGTCTCCTCTGATTCAAAAGGGGAAACAAAAAACAAAAAACACTTTATGTATTTTTAACCACACATACATATATACTGTGTGTGTGTGTGTGTGTGTGTGTGTGTGTGTGTGTGTGTGTGTGTGTGTATATATATATGGTCCCCAAGTTACGATGGCTCAATTTACGTTTTTTCCGATCATATGATGACTATATCGATATGAAGAAACTGTGTATCAAATATTATATAATACGTGTATTATATAGAAAAAATAGTAAATCGAGCCATCGTAACTTGGGAAATCATATATATATATATATATATATATATATATATATATATATATATATGTGTGTGTGTGTGTGTGTGTGTGTGTGTGTGTGTGTATTTTAATTAAAAATGTACCTTATTATTAATTTTATAATGCAAAACAGGAATGCCTCTTACCTCGCACACTTCTGCATCAGACCAATCAGACAGTCTAGTGACATTCCTGGGCATGTGGTATCTTAAAGGTGCCACAGACAGGAGTAAATAAACTTGAATGAAACTTTCTGGTGTGTTGAGTCACACACTTGAATCATTTTACTCATCATTAGAGTATCATTTAGAAATATTCTATTCTATTTTCCACACAACCCACTTGTGTATTTGTATTTGGTTTATATGTGAGTGCCAGGCTGCACTCCTGAACCGGATAGAAAAACATATATCATCTTTCATCATGTTTTTAAACCAGAGTCTGGAAATAATGTTCAATATGTTAAGAGTGAGAATCTTAAAACAGTTTCTGGATTTTGACTGGTCAGAAGGTGTTCTACAAGCATTGCTATATTAAAATCTTATTCACCATCTACTGATAAACAGATTTGGGTTAAAAAACATTGTTGCATGTAATAATTCCTGATGCTTCGTTCTGAAGTTGAACTTCTATGGTAGGATTTTACAGTGTCAGCGTTTTTATGACATTCAAATACAAGATTTTCGGAAACAGGAAATACTTTTTGCGACGGAGTTTACATTTCATGGATAACTACGGTACGGCTGCTGTGACATAAGATAATTCAACTGTTTTAGAACCATTCCACAATAAAACAAAATATGTAACTATAAATGGACAAAAGAGACATGCTGGTGTTTTTCTCAAGTATAATAAAGTGTTTTCTACTTATATTACAGTAACTTGCCAATAACTACGGCAAGTTACTGTAAAATATAAGTAGAAAACACTTTATGACAAGTTTGGTTCAATTACTGAAAGCTCTCTTGAATATTCGGTTAATGTAACAGCACGTCTTTCCCAATCCTGAACGACTGCCAAGTCAAATTCCTTAAATACATAAATCTTATTTGGTGACAAATACTCCAGGAATCTCTATTCTGTCTTCATGAGTAAATTCTGCTTAGTTTGAGTATAGCATTTTTTTATTAATATCTTACATTTAAATGGTATGAACACAATGATTTTATGGTCAGATCATGACCACGTGGTCAGCATCTGCATTTGAGTTTTGAGTCTTTGAGTCTAGCACAGACCTACACTGAATATATATATATATATATATATATATATATATATATATATATATATATATATATATATATATATATATATATATATATAAGCTTGTTACTTATTTTACCCATTACCTCGCATCCCTGCAGCGATTTAACACCTCTGTCATCCAAATATAGGCCATGCATACAAGACATTCTTTAGTGCTCTAAAACAAGCCTGGCTATTTATTTCTGATATCTCAGAAGGCACACAGTCACATTCTTCACATGATGCACAAAACCGTTAAAACCGAAAACTGAAAAACAACAACGAAAAGAAAAAAAAGAAGAAAAGAAAGAGAGTCTGTGCTCATTGCCAAACCACTACTTAGGATTACATGAGTCTGTGATGAAATATGTTTAAAAAAAACCTTCACTAAATGGGCTTCCAAGAAAAGGAGAATTGAAAGCTAATAAATTAGTGGGAAAGAGAACAGAGTTTGTTATTTTATATAAGATGCTATCTACTCTAAAACTCACAGTTCAAGTGTTGAAAATACTGAATAGTTTGAATGATAACTTACAATCACTTTTTTTTTGTTCTTATAATCGTGAACATTAACTCCTAGAGAAATACTACTTCCATGAAGCACTAATGAAGCAGCATGAAAACAACAGGAAGTTTGGACTAGCCCAGCCAGTTCCTGATATGGATACGCAGGCCAAAAGAGCAGAAACGAGAGAGAAAGAAAGCATTACAGAGCACTTTAATGATTGTCTCTGAGAGCATCCTGCACTAACTAAACAGCATTACCTGCTTTAAAGAAAGAGAAATTTCGACCGGGTTGTTCTTTTTTTTTTTTTTTTGTAAGCAAACAAACTTAAACGAATCTGATGAGTCTCCAAAAAAAACAAAAAAAAACACCAACACCAACCCTAAAGCATTGTCGACGCAAGACACGTGATTCGCATAACATCAAGGCTCATCTCATATTCAAGTCATGGTGCAGTTTACATGGTACACATACGTCATCAATCCACTTAGAAAAGCCATGGCAGCTTAAAATTTTAACAACTAAAAAAATAATAATAATAAAAACAAAACAAAAAATGAAAACAGTACATTCCTATGAGGCATGTCAAACTCCCCAATGAAACACTGGAATAAAATAAAGCTCCACATTTACCAAACTACAACTGAAAATCATTCATTTTTTTTGTAGGACTTTGGTGAGAAGTTTGGTGAGCATCACAGTTTGGATGCAGTCAGTAAGGATTTGCTCAAGTCTTTAGCCTCTGCGGCTGTTCTTACGCGCTCGTAGCCCAGAACAGCCATGGACTGGTGGCAGTAATCCTCCACTTGTTTGATCTGCTGAATGCTTAGGAGAGTCCTCCAAGCGCTCGCCGCCAGCGTGGCATTCCTGGATGATACGATGAACGGCTTGGAGGACGAGTTAGTTCCATTAGTCATGTTGAGTGCAAAAGACTCCACGTCATGATTAGCGCTGAGGTTAGCGAAACGGTAAACTTGGCGTAAGACCTTCACCGGATTTTCCACCAGGTCCTCGTATCGCACGGCCATGTACTTCCCCTTGAGCCAGCTGGGAGGATTCAATGCCGTCCTCAAGGTCCTGTGGGTCCTATCACATATCACCTCCATGGCTCCTATAGAGTGGTAGTCGGCTCCGTCCTTTTTGTTGGATTTATGAGCAGCGTCAGCGAGTGGCAGCCGGCGGAGTTTGGGATCCCGGCTCCTGACCACCTGCAGGTTCTCTCGGATGAGCCCGTGTCTGGATTTGATCCTGGAGTTGGCCACGGCCCGCGGGTCCCTCACCAAGTGAATGACTTTTAGCTCCAGAGAGGGGTCTTCCATCAGAGGAGCCAGAAGGTTGACATCCAGAATGCGCACCCCTTTAATGACAATGGTGTTGTACTTCAGACACTCGTCCTCCAGCAGACGCAGGCTCTGCGGCGGACATTTCTTACAAACCTTGTCATCCACCATGCCCACCAAGTCCTTCCTGTAAGCGGAGCACAACGGGTATGAGCAGATCACTTTGTTGAGCGTGGCACCGAACAGGCCGAGCGAGGTAATGTTTTTGCCCCCAGGGCTGTTGTACAGCTGGAACACCGAGAGGTCGCAGCGATACAGCGAGCTTAGCATGTCCCTCGCCGCACCCTGCAGAGACACGGCATCACCCGGGTACAGCTTCTGCCAGATGTGCCACATGGGTTCATACAGGAAGAACACGTCAGGGTTCTGGTTGAAAAGCTCACCGAAAAAGCTGGAGCCCGAGCGCCACGTGGTTAAAACGTAAACAAGTTGCCTTTTCTTAACCAGAGCGGGTCTGTAAAGGTAGCGGATGTCGGAGCGCCCCTGGTACGTGGTGCTCCTCACCTGGTGGCTGCACTGCTGAGGCTCTTTGCTCCATCTGTAGTTGGCCAAATTCAGCATGGTCAGAACCAGCAGGAGGAAATAGGCCACGAATAAAATAATCCGTTTTCTCCTCAGCACCTTCATCACGATGCCAGGCTGGTCGATAATTTTCACAGGGTTTTGATAGGTTCTGAGTTTCCTTCCATAGTCAGTGTCGGTCTCTCGAGGTCCTCCAGGTTTGATCTGCTGATACTGTTTGCCTCTCATCTGGAGTGGATGAAGAATGAGAGTGGCTTCGCACCACTCTGTCCACCTCGAGTCAGTGACGATGGAGAAAAGAACAGCAGCTTTACGGATGGGATTGTGGAACGATGCTGGAGCAGATCTAATGCTGGCAGTGAGAAAAGGCAGTCATGCAAAAGCTTTCAAGATCGTGATCATGATCACACTGACCATCCAAAAACCCAGTGCAGATGTAGCGCGTGCTGCACTGCGCAATTAGATTCTCCATCATCCTGTAGAAGGAAAGCTGTAAAGATCTTCCATCTTGACGCTGCACGAGAGAGAAGAACCCACGCATGCTGTCTCAGTTCATGTCACCGTTTCCGCCCCTGAACTCGTTTATAACGTTAGGGGGGGGAATGCAGCCCTACAGCGGCTATGACAAAGGATCATAACGGGACAATAGAGGAACAAGAACAGCGCCGTGCTCCATCACGGAGCCTCCTTTCTGCCCTGATACAACCTCGAGAACATATCCGCTTGCATTTTCTCTTTCTTCTGGACGATAAAAGTCAATGTCCCCCAATCCAGCGGTCGTTGTCCTCCGTCCTCCGATGCTCCGTTGTGTTTTCAAACTGTCGTGCCGAACTGATTCAGCCAGAGAGCCACGCAAACGCCCCGCCCACCTCGCGCCCCATTGGTCGATACCGAGGAGTCGTATTTTCCTTTTGAGATACTATTGGTCCATCCAGCTATCAGTCAAACGCTTTACGGCTTCTCCCACCGCTAGCAGTATTATACAGAATATATCAAACGTGATGATGTTTTAATATTTTATGATTATTTTCCTTTTAAAATGATCAGATGTTTAGGAATAATCGGTTTGCAGTGCCAGACGCTTATTTTTATTTATTTTTTTTTATCACGGGGATGTCTTGAGATTGCTGAAAAACTAAACTGATTATATTCATATCGTGATTGGTATCAAAATGTTATGCTAAAATCTTGAAATATGACTGTAAATGTATTACAAATATGATGCTTAGAGTAATTAAAATAAACAGGCAATATTCTATCTATCTATCTATCTATCTATCTATCTATCTATCTATCTATCTATCTATCTATCTATCTATCTATCTATCTGTTTATTTCTTGCAACTCATATATGAGGAAGATTAGATATAGAGAACTTGTGAAATTGAATTTATTTTTCTATCTATCTATCTATCTATCTATCTATCTATCTATCTATCTATCATCTATCTATCTATCTATCTATCTGTCTGTCTATCCGTTTACATGTCTATCTATCTATCTATCTATCTATCTATCTATCTATCTATCTATCTGTCTGACTGTCTGTCTGTCTGTCCATTTACATATCTATATATCTATCTATCTATCTATCTATCTATCTATCTATCTATCTATCTATCTGTCTGTTTACATGACTGTGTCTGTCTGTCTGTTTGCATGTCTGTCTGGTGTTTGTTGGTTTGTAAGTGCCACATGATGCAGTTGTTCAGTTCCAATTTTCATAATGTGTATTTATTTATTTACTGTATCCTACCTCATAACTAACCCTTTTATCCTGTTAAATCACAGAGTCTGTCCTTGGGAAATGCACATACTCAGGGGTCTTTTCTATCTTAATGATTATGGGATGTCAAAGGAACAAGTGAATCTTGAGGAAGCACAGACAAAGAGAATCTGTGAAACTGCATACTGACAGAAATGAGGGTCAACCCCTTTACATATACCTACACAATACATTATATAGTAAGGCATTTCATGCTGAAATGTCTTTTGTATAAAGCAAGTTAAGCAAGAGGTTACATGAATTCATGTCTCTAACAAGCAGTGCAAAGTATATTACATCATCAACATTATTTTTATTATGACATCATGCAATGATTTATATCCAGCAATATTCCTGCATTAATGTTCCTTCATTTATATGCACAATTCTGAAAATGAAACTAATATATGTATTATATATACAGTATATATATATATATATATATATATATATATATATATATATATATATATATATATATAAGAATTACCACGATTGGATATTCATGCTTAATTACAGTCTGTCACTTAGGAGGCCTTGCAAACGGAATATATTAGTGTTGTATTTCTTCTATAGTACACCAAAATCAAATTATAAAAGCTTTATCATTTAGGTGATGATTTATGTCAAGTGTGTCAGAGCAATAAAATGAGCTGAATAAATTGAGACACATTGACCTGTATAATGAGTTAACCACAGCATTCATAAATACAATTTCCCAGCACATGAAAGCATTTATATTTACACTGTGGGCTTGGATGTTGTTTTGAATAATTTTTGTACAGAGCTATAGGTTTGCATAGTTTATATATTACGACTTTTAGAGTGATTTGTGGTTAATTACAAACCAGGCTGAACAAACATCAGCTGGTAAAAACTCTTTTATTTGTACAGGGGTAGTAGTCAGGTTCTGTTATAGACTGCCATCTACTGGCGTCAATACCAAACAGTTTACACTCCCTGATACCTAAATACATTCACCAAATTAGTACAAAGTGTAAATCTAACATATTTTAAATTATGATTATTATTATTAACAGTTGTGGTGGTGGTGGTAACAGTTATAGTAGTGGTATTAGTAAATGTAAGATTAATATACAGTATTAATGTAATTAAACTGGTACTACAAGGCGTTTTCCATATATATATATTTTTATTATAACGTAAGAAGTCACATTTTATTTATTTTTTCACCAAGATTTTAGCCCAGTGCAATCTTAGTGTTTGCCAACAGGGTACTGGTGGAAATTAGATTTGATTAGATTACATTAGATTAGATTAGATTCAACTTTATTGTCATTGTGCAAGGTACATGTACAGAGCCAATGAAATGCAGTTAGCATCCAACCAGAAGTGCATAGATAGCTTATTTACAAGTGGCAATGTAATAAATAAGGGTATGAGGTATGACTGTTGGCCAAAGGAGAAGAAGGAGAGGGGGAAGACGTCTACAGAGACGGATGTGTTGAGGAAAGACATGCAGGTGGTTGATATATAGGACATGGTGGTATGGAGTTGGTTGATTTGCTGTGGCGTCCCTTAACGTGAGCAGCTGAAAGAAGAAAAAAAATGTTTTAATTTATATACATAATCTTTTTTATTTTTCATTTTTTCAATATAATGCTAAAGCATTGACTTGTTTTAGAATGCATAACTATGACTGTAACAAGTGCTTTAATTTACAAATACTCACAGGAAAAAGACATTTTATAGGAGAAAGTAGTCGTTGAGCTCTGAAAGAGCCCTTTTACTTTAATGCTAAGGAAGTAAAGAAGTTAGTTCCTGGATACAATGATGTGCATGTCATTGTGTGGGTTATCAGTCATTTGCATGTATTGAAACAACACCGTGGCACTGAATAAATGGCAGGCTATCAAAAATGAACTCGCCTCAACAACAGCAAGGAAAAACCGAGGGGGAGAAATGTTGCTTTTGATAAGTGAGAAGCTGGCTGTCGATGAGGAAATGATCCCTTTCAAGTGAGGAAACAAACTAAAGCAATACCTTCCAGCAATCCAAGTATTACAATCTATCTTAGATTGGTTTAGAGATGCGATGGCAAGCAACTGTGTTCTCCAAAGTCTCCTGCCCTGCTGTGGTGAAAGAATATAACAAAAGATTTGTGGAGTGAATCTACATAACTCACCAAAAGCCAATATACAGTGCCAGAAATGTGATGTCCAACTTTTAAAAAATGTCACATCCTCCCGGCTCTGCAACAGCTACCAGAAACTCTTCCGCCTGTGCTCCAGTCTACCTAGTAGATACAATATATTGGCGAAGGTTTGTGGACACATAGTCAATTGTATGATATGTGCTTTTTGAGCATCACATTCAACATTTAGTCACGATTTCCTCTTATGATTCCCTCTACTCTTCTGGGAAGATGTTCCACTAGATTTTGGAGTGTGCTTATGGACATTTGTGTTCATCAGCCACAAGGGTATTATAAAAGGGAGGTACTGAGACCTGGGGGTGCAGTCAGCGTTCACATTCATCCCAAAGGTGTTCAGTAGGGATGAGATCAAAGCTATAAAGCAGTCCACTCAAGATCTTCCTCTCCGAAGCATGTAAACCAGATCTTCATAGAGCTCACTTTGTGCACAGGGGAACATTTATTATACCGTTTAGAGACGAAACACATATGGCAGGAAAGGTCAAGTGTCCCAATACTTTTGCCCATACAGTGTAACTCGTGCTGTTTTCATACAGCACCTCTACGCTGGAGTCAGAAAGCAGTTTTGTAAACGTTATGTTGTATCTCAAAAAAAGTGTCAAAAAGTAGGACACGTTGTCAAGAAGCCAAAATGCTCGCTGTGCTGTTTCTCCGTGACCAAATTTGCCAAGCGTGGTAATAGACCGAAAATGAGAAAACTATTTAGAAAGCTTAGAGATCTATTTGGACGTCGCAGGTAGAAGAAAATCTGGGAGGATCCTCAAGGGCATTAGCAGTTAGAAAATGTAGCAAGAGAAATGGAGGAATGAAAGAGCTGAAATAGAGGAGAAATGCTCACCTACAGAACATCAACAAACTCCAGTCTTCCCTGGAGCATCATGAGAAACAGAAGAAGAGCACAGAGAGAGACTGAAGAGATGTGCTGCTCAGCTGGAGGCCACTGAACTTTCGAGCAAAATAAATGAGAGCATGAAAGACAGACAGCTGTATAAGATTTGGAGGAAAAGAAAAAATATATCTGGTTTCAATGCTATTTCGAATTTCTGTGTGAAACAAAAGAAGATTGTAGAGAATAAAGGAGGAAAGCCCAAGAGCAAACACAAGATGAAAACAGAGCAGCTTTAATGAAGAAAAAAGAAGCAGAGGAACTTCTTACAGCTCCAGACCCTCAGACAGCTCCAGGATACACTGAAACACCCTAAAAGAAGACTGTAGAGGACAACAGAGTGCTCGAGTTTGATTAGAGGCCAAGAGCAACTGAAGGAACGAGTTGCTTAGATGACACTTTGGCTCAAAAAATTGCAAAGCTAAAAGAAATCGTAGATTTAGTACCTGAGCACCAGAACCAGAAACAAGAGAAGGTCAAGCTGCAGGAAGAACAACACACACAAAAAATCCCTGGGGAACAAGTTCTCATGTGCTAATGGAAAAGTGAAGTGAAAATGACTGACAGACAGACAGAGAGACAGACAGACAGACAGACAGAGAGACAGACAGAGAGACAGGCGGACGGACGGACAGACAAATGGACGGGCAGACAGACAGACAGACAGACAGATAGATAGACCTGGTCCTTCATGGTTTTTGCTGCAGTCACATAACCTCCATAAAATACTCCAAAATGTAGTTTCCCTTGATGCCATATTCATATATCTTGGAAATACTCCATTGTAATGCGTGTTTCCAAACGCACACGTGCCACAGGTACACAGAAACCCCTATCACCTGTGACCGTGGTGAGGCGGAAGATGGTCACGTGATGATCGGGTGCGCGCGCAACGACGATACAAATAAATTCATATACTGTAAATTTCCGCAATATAACATCTAAACTGCTACTGTTATAAGTATTAGTGAATATCCGTACTTAATAATAATAATAATAATAATAATAATAATAATATTATTATTATTATTGTTGTTGTTGTTGTTGTTCATAATAAATATAATAATAACAATAATATTATTGTTATTGGTATTATTATTATTGTTTTTAATATTGTTGTTGTTTTTTATTATTATTGTTGTTATTATTGTTATAGTTATTATTATTATTTTATTTTATTATTATTATTATTATTATTATTATTATTATTATTATTATTATGTTGTTGTTGTTGTTGTTGTTGTTGTTGTTGTACTTTAAGTTTATTTTTTTGTCAAATTATCATTAAACGTGCAGCCAACAAATGATTATAAACTATCTGAAAATTAAATTCAATGTTAAATAATTATGTTGTGTTAATTATCTTTTTTTTTAACAAACTTTACACCGTCTCTCTCAGCGAAATGCGCATGCGCAGGATTGAGTGAGGAGGAGGAGGAGGAGGAGGAGGAGGAGGATGGGGAATACCTGAGAGTGAGGGAGAGGGCGGGGCAAAACAGTGCGACGTCACAAAACATTGACATAAAGGTGCAAGATCTCGCTGGTAGCTTATTTGTGATGAGAGAGTTAAGATGCCGGGAATGGAGTATTTTAAAAGGCTTAGAGAAAATATATTTAAGCCATTGAGCCAGGCTCAATCTAAACAGGATCCTCGACTAAAAAAAATGCAGGACAACTTGGAGAGTGTAGCAATTGTAGTTGAGAACTTGAAAATGTTAATAAAGATAAAGAGTGCAGAGGAGAGGGAAAGTCTGGGAAATAAGCTGAAAGAGCTGCAGGCCACTTTGGATTTGGAGCAAAAGCACCAAGTGCAGGACCTAAAGGAGAGAGATGCCAGACTTCAGCACAACTTCTCTGAGCTCAAATCGAATAAACGCTGTAATGAAGGAAAGACCGCACAGCTGGAGAGAGAGCGCTTTACGACAGAAAGAACCCGACTGGAGAAAAAAATCAGAGTGCTGGAGGGCAATTTGGCTTCTAAACAAAAAAAATGGGAGCAGGAAAAAAAAAAGTGCAAGCTGGAAATGGAGCAGAAGATCACCAAACACCTTCAGAAAATCACAGAGCTGGAGTCTTCTCTGAAACTCCAGGAGGTACGAGAGAAGAAACTACAGCGCGAGAGAGCGTGCTGGATGAAAGAACGAGAGCGACTGCAGGAACATGTTGCCCAGGTGGATGAAACTTTAACTTTTGAGCAAAATATATTGAAGCAGGAAAAAGAGAAGCTCAAGCTGGAGATGCAGGAGAAGAATGCTGAGATCCAGCAAAGCCTCTCTAAGATAGGCTCTATTTTAAAAATCTGTAAGGAAAAACAAGAGATTGCAGACGAGGCAACGGAAAAAAAGAAGAAAGCCCAAGACCGCCTGGAGAGAACTGGACAACTGGTGGCCAGTTTGGTTTCACTACTAGAACAAAAGGAGCAGGAACAAGAAAAGACCAAGCAGGACATGAAGGAGAGGAACATCTTACAGCTCCAGACGATCAACAAACTCCAGGATTCCCTGAAACACTCTGAAGAAGAGAAGAAAATTGCAGAACACGAGAGAAATAACTTGATGAGATATCGAAAGCAACTGGAGAAACGTCTTGCTCAGGTGGAGGCCACTTTGAATTCCAAACATGAAAACCAGAAGCAAGAAGAGGGGAAGAATAATGAGAAGGTCACTAATAGAAACAGAACCGTATTGCAGATCAAGTTCCAGGATTCGCTGAAAATCTGTGACGACAATATGAAGATAATAGAGGAGGAAAGAGAGAGGAGCCGGAGAGTCCAAGAGCGTCTGAAGAAAACTATGCAGCTAATGGACAGTTTGGCTTCAGTGCTAGGAAATGGGGAAAAAAGAGAAGACGACACTGGACATGGATTTAAGGAATGTCATGCAGCTCCAGACCATCTCCAAGCTCCAGGCGTTTTGAACATTCTTGAGGAACAGAAGGAGGCACAATAGAAGAGCAAGACATCTGCAAAAGCTTTGGGCAGCCAGTACTTTTTTTATTATTATTAGACTTAAGAATAAACTGTGTGTTTTGTTTCTGTATTAGTGTTTAAATCCTGAGATCAGTGTTTCTCATTATATTTCACTAGACCAATAATATTCACACTGATAGAAATATTCACAGATTATTTACACAATTTAGCATCTGAATATCACTCTGGTGATAAAACACAATATAAAACGCTGTTTCACACTCCGGAGCAGCAGGTGGCGCTGATGCACATATTCAGTCTGGTGCCAGCCGCCGTTAAGAAACAAGAAGAAGAAGAAAATGAAAACAAAAATGATCACTCACTTGTTACACAAAATAACGTTTTTTTATATATATATATATATAGAGAGAGAGAGAGAGAGAGAGAGAGAGAGAATAAACATGACGCCAAAAACTAGTCAATATTCTACAATATTCAACCCAATCGTACGTTTGCTTTTATCATCATTATTATTGTAGCATGGAAACTGCGTCATTATGGTTATTTTATATTTCACATTTTAATTAAAATTAATGAAGACACTAAAGAACAGAATAGAAATTGATTATAAAAATACAGTGATCATTTAGTAAATGCACAGATAAACAATATGCTAATTGTGTGTTAATTTTAACATTATGCCAAGTCGCCCCAAATAAAACACTACATGTGAAACGGCTTTGGTGTGTTAGTGTCAGTGCACTATGCTACAAGCTATTGTAAACAAGCTAACGTTCACTAGATAAGTGATATTTTAATCGCTAATAGAGCAGATTCATGGAAAATTACATCGCTAATCAGCATTTCTGCCGCAACTAATTTATGAATGAGTCTGCATCAACTATATTAAAGATAATCGCTTTATTTAAAGTGAATACAATCCCCTAGTTAATGTTGTTGAATATTAATTGGGCCGCAGACACACACCTGACTCGTGTGTGTAGAGCAGGTGAGATGAACACACACCTGACTCGAGTGTGTAGAGCAGGTGAGATGAACACACACCTGACTCGTGTGTGTGTAGAGCAGGTGAGATGAACACACACCTGACTCGTGTGTGTAGAGCAGGTGAGATGAACACACACCTGACTCGTGTGTGTAGAGCAGGTGAGATGAACACACACCTGACTCGTGTGTAGAGCAGGTGAGATGAACACACACCTGACTCGAGTGTGTAGAGCAGGTGAGATGAACACACACCTGACTCGTGTGTGTAGAGCAGGTGAGATGAACACACACCTGACTCGTGTGTGTAGAGCAGGTGAGATGAACACACACCTGACTCGTGTGTGTAGAGCAGGTGAGATGAACACACACCTGACTCGAGTGTGTAGAGCAGGTGAGATGAACACACACCTGACCTGTGTGTAGAGCAGGTGAGATGAACACACACCTGACTCGTGTGTGTAGAGCAGGTGAGATGAACACACACCTGACTGGTGTGTAGAGCAGGTGAGATGAACACACCTGACTCGTGTGTGTAGAGCAGGTGAGATGAACACACACCTGACCTGTGTGTGTAGAGCAGGTGAGATGAACACACACCTGACCTGTGTGTGTAGAGCAGGAGATGAACACACACCTGACTCGTGTGTAGAGCAGGTGAGATGAACACACACCTGACTCGTGTGTGTAGAGCAGGTGAGATGAACACACACCTGACTCGTGGGGGCTCAACTGTTTCTAAATGCATTTTTGGGGGGTTTTTCTACTTACACAATTATTTAGGTATACACACACATATTTTTCACAATAGAGAGTGCGATATTTTTTTATATTTTTTTGGGGGGGGGGACGTAAATTTTTTTTGGCTCGGGATTTACGCTCATGCGTGCTGCAAAAAGTCTAACAATCAAAACAAACGTTATTAGTATTTATCTATTTTATAGCTGTAGCTAATTAGCTGCTATTTATGATCTTTATTACACTTACAATCAATAGTCGTGGTGTGTGTTGTGTCTACTTTCATTTTTATAACACGGATAAATCAGTATCAGAGTATTACAGCAAATATTTAAATCCCCCCCAAAAAGGAAAATGAAATTTTTCTGTATTAAATAAATACATAAATAAAAGCATTAATTGTGCATTAAAACATGTAAGTTATACACACACAAAAAACGTGTGGGTGACGTCACAGACATTATTTATATATATATATATTTATATAAGACGTCGCTTTCAGTCCATTCACGAATTTGTCGCGAAGGTGAAGAGCTGCATTGCGACAGACGATGGCGCTATTCAAAAGGCATAGCGTGGAATCGAAATCTGAAGAGGGGGAGAAACGTGTGGAGGAGCTGGAGAACGCGGTGGAGAAAGTAATGCACGAAATGGCGTATTATAAGAAGAAGTTGGAAAAGCTGGAAGCGACCAATAATGCACATCTCCAGAACATCAGCAAGCTCCAGTCTTCCCTGCAGCAAAATAACAAGCACATAGAGACCGTGGAGCATGAACAAAAGACCTGGAAGAGAGAACGAGAGAGGCTGGAGAACCGCATTGCTCAGCTGGAGGACAGTTTGTGTTTTCAGATGATTAAATGGGAGCAGGAAAGAGAGAAGGTCATACAGGATATGACGGAGAAAATATATGCGCACCAGAGGGAACCAAACGGTTTTAAGTCTTCTTTAAACTACTTTAAGGATCTTGAGGTGATTGTCGAGGAGGCGAGAGATAAAACGATCCAAAGTGAAAAACGCCTTCAGAAGACCGAGAAGAAAGTGGCTGAGTTGACTTCAATACTAAAACAGCAGGAGCTGGAGACACAGAACATGAAACATAAATTGGAGGAAAGAAACTTCTCACGGCTCCAAATCATCAGACAGCTGAAGGATAACCTGAAACACATCGAGGAGGAGATGATGGTTGCTGAGAACAGAAGAAATGAAGTGATGAGAGACAGAGACAAACTGGACAAACGTCTTTTAAATCTGGAGGCCACTTTGGCTGAGAAAACACTGAATTAGCCAGAAGAAGATACTAATCAGGCGGAGTTACAGTTTGGATTCAATAAAAAAAATATCATAAATTGCTTTTTATTTTTTTTTTTTTTATCAAAACAATTAATAAACATCTTAAAAATAAATTGTTTGTGCACTAAAAAAAAAAGGTTTTCAAAGCGGTACCTCGTTATCAAATCAGTTTACTATTATTTCTTATATTTTCTTATTCAAAACCATGTTAAATATTAATCTTTTTCATTAAGAGCTCAACTAAGTAATATTTTGCTTTTGACGGATGTACAATTACAAGGTTGCGCTCAGGCCCGCGCATGCGCATTAAACACAAAGTTCCCACGACCAGCCACCAGTCACTGGTGTGTTTTTTTTACGGTTTTAAAGGTTAGTAAAAAGAAATACGTCCGAATTAAGTTGATAATGAATATAAGTGCCTAATGTTTCAACGTTGTCTGTTAATGTAGACGTTTTGTATTGGGCCCCTGATTGTTGGTCCCTGTAAAAATAGTATTACAAACCACTCTGTGTATTGTAAATAATGGACACAATTTTAGAATAATTATGAAAGTAGTAAAACAATATAAACGGGAATAAAGCGTGTTAAGATTAGAAACATTGAGTAAAGGCAAAATCACTCCAAACATCAGTGCATTTTTAATCATGTCCACATTTAAACACTCATAAAACATTTTTCTTTATAGGTTTGCTGATTATTTTAAATAATTCTTATTTAGAGTGTCCCTGTCTCCGTCTGTCTCCGTCTGTCTCTGTCTTCAGAGTGTTTAAATGTGGAACATGATTGAAAATGCACTTATGTTTGGAATGAATTTGCCTTCACTTTTCTTCAATGTATATACAATGTGTATATATATTACAATTACAATGTATGTATATATATATATATATATATATATATATATATATATATATATATATATATATATACACACACACTACGTATATTTCCCAGGTGAATGCAGAGTTCCTGAGAGTAACCACAACACAACACCCCTTGAAGCAAGATTGATGCAGAGACTCGATGAGAAATGCAGTAAACTGATGCAGGTTGTCATAAAGAAGGGTGGAGCCATTCGAGAGAATACAAAGCAGCTTGTAGAAAGTGTAGTGAAAAGTGAAAAATGTAGAAAAGGTATGGATACATTTCCAAACATTCATTTTTCCAGGTTCCAAAGAATTTGACAACAGCCAGTGTTAATCATCCCTTCAGCAGACTGAGGAAGAGTAATAAATAAGTACACCCATAAAGTAATATATTCAAACATTGTAGAATGCTGACTAGCTTCTGGTGTCAAAACTTTATTCCAAAACAATGACATGATGACTGTTTGTGTTTGTGTACCTGCGTGCACCTGCGTGATCTTCAGATCTTTTAAGAAAGAATAAAAAGTATTAAGCTCGAAGATGATGGAAAACACAGGTTCTGATGGAGGAGAAACTGAGGAGGAACCATGAACACAGTCTGTAACTCATCTGAATTCTGGGTAATTGTGTAAATAATCTTTGAATATTTCTTCCTTTTCTGCCAGTGGTTTGGGACGGCTGAGGATGTCTCCTTTCCCTTCACACCTCCTGATAGGCTGTAGAGTCTACAAAATGCATTTTTAGACACTGCTCCTGAACCACAAACATAGAGGTATATTTTCTCCACAGAATTTTATCTGTGTCAATTTTACCCAAACAAGTTTTTCTGAGTCTCATCAGACCGCAGGTCATGGTTCCAGTAGTTCATGCTCTTGGACAGGTTGTTTTCTGAAAACTGTTTGTGGGCTTTCTTGTGAGAAGATTCAGAAGACACTTTCTTCTGTGAGGACGGCCTGCAAATTGACTTGCTGCAGTGTACGGCATCTGGTCTGAACACTGACAAGGGGACGTGTCGCTTCTTCAACCTCTAAAGCAATGCTGCAGCACCTCTGTTTTTTAAGCAGCTTCTGCACCTGATGCACAGCATGAAGACTCAACTTCTTTGATTAACCCTTTTGAGGTCTGTTCTGAGTTGAACCTGTCCTGGAAATCCTCTGTATGACCCTGAACACTGTACTGTAACTCAGTTTCAGGATTTTACTGATCTTCTTACAGCCTCGGCATCTTTGTGGAGAGAAATATTTCTAATTCTCAAAGTCTTTATCATGAGGTCCATGTTGAACATCCAGTGGTCAGTTTGAGAGAATTTTACGCAAAGCACTAAATTTGAACTGCTTTTATACAAGATACATATATTTGTATGGTCCTGACAAGAAGACAAAAACATGAACATGATGAATAGGAATAGGAATTTTTCTTGCTTTTTTTTGCTCAGAAGCCAAATTTCCCTCCAGCTTTTTGATGTTTTTTTTCAGGTTCTCCAGTTTATCCTTTAGCATTCTTTCTCCAGCTGTGTGGTCTTCTTTTCTTCTATATGACGTTTTCAGATTCTTGTGACGTTCTGCTGAAGTCTGGCATACCTCTCTTCAAGGTCTTTTCATTCAGAATCCCAAGTGGCCTTCAACGCGCTTTTTTCCCCCAGTGTTTCCTTCTCTCGTGTTCACTCTTTCCTTGCCATCCTTATAAATGCTGCAATTTCCCTTGCTACGCTCTCTAAGTGGTCTTGCATCTTCTCCATTTGAGGATACTTCTGTGACTTCTTCTGTCTCCTGCGTCTCTTGCATCGAAATAAAGCAGCCTTACCATCCTTTTGCAAAAACGAGGTGACTTCACAAATGTGCAAACTCCGACGTGGTCTGGTTTCATATCGCTCCGATGTGTCACTCTAGGGTTTTACGCTTTGTGATGTCACTCAGTCCCTCATTTACTATGCGGAGGCGCATATTATAGAGGGAAAAATCCCAGAGAGCTTTCTGGCTTCTTGACTGCTTCTCCTACTTTCCTCATGTTTCCCGAGAGAAGATGCGATATCACACTCATGAATCAGACATGAGGGGTGGGAACAGAGGCCTCAGGGCGTCAGGTGAGTACCGGGGGCTCGGGGACAGATAGAGCCGGAGTAGAGAGCGAGCAGCGCGGTGTGAGTGACTGGGACACCGCGGGGGGTCTCGGGGGGAAACAGTGACAGGACTGTAGACAAACTGAGCTGGAACATCTCCAATCCTAAATCCCAAGGAGTTCAGCTGCTAAGCTCCAATTGTGTAAAGTGATTAATTCATTTTGTTCCTGCACTGTTAGTGCTGGAATGGAGGAGGGTCCCGGACAAAACCATTACTCCAAAATCCCAAATGAATCCTGTTTTTTTTATTTTAACTAGGATACTATATGCCAGGGGTGTCAAACTCAAATTCACAGTGGGCCAAAATTAAAAACTGGGACGAAGTCATGGGCCAAACTCAATATTTATTGAAAAATTTGACTGCAATTGTGCATGTTTTCCGTCTCTCCAGATGTGTAATGTTAAACCTTTTCATATGGAAACAAACTTTAGTTTTGCATAAACATTAAATCTGGAACAACCAAAGTTTATTATTATAAACACATGAGAAATAAAATTTGAAATAAAACACATCAGTACTATTCGTTTCTTATTCTCTCTCTCTCTCTCTCTCTCTCTCTCTCTCTCTCTCTCTCGACTTTCAAATTCCTTTATAATGTAAATCTTTTTTCACAGGGCAACAACAAAACAACCAAAAATAATAATAATTTCCTTTAATTAAAAAAGCAATCATTCAACCATTAACAGTTCATGCCTTGGAGTAGAAAAAGTGCATAAAGACAACATTCATTCAAGCTCAGTTTCTACACTCTGATTTACTCTGATTGGTTGAAGCAGATACATGCATCATGTCTGGGTTTAGTCTCTGAGCTGAGCATCATGTCTGGGTTTAGGCTCTGAGCTGAGCATCATGTCTGGGTTTAGGCTCTGAGCTGAGCATCATGTCTGGGTTTAGGCTCTGAGCTGAGCATCATGTCTGGGTTTAGGCTCTGAGCTGAGCATCATGTCTGGGTTTAGGCTCTGAGCTGAGCATCATGTCTGGGTTTAGGCTCTGAGCTGAGCATCATGTCTGGGTTTAGGCTCTGAGCTGAGCATCATGTCTGGGTTTAGTCTCTGAGCTGAGCATCATGTCTGGGTTTAGCTCTGAGCTGAGCATCATGTCTGGGTTTAGCTCTGAGCTGAGCATCATGTCTGGGTTTAGTCTCTGAGCTGAGCATCATGTCTGGGTTTAGTCTGAGCTGAGCATCATGTCTGGGTTTAGTCTCTGAGCTGAGCATCATGTCTGGGTTTAGTCTCTGAGCTGAGCATCATGTCTGGGTTTAGGTTCTGAGCTGAGGAAATCCTCAGGATTGAGTGAAGATGTTCATCAGTGAGACTCCTGAGTTGTGTTTTGTTCACCTTCATTAAAGAGAACAGTTACACACACAGATATGTGCTGGTGAACACAGAGAGGATTTGAGCAGTTTGGGCACAGAGTTGGTGCAGTGTGTCGAGGAGGAAACATGGAAACTGTGCAGCACACACAGAGACGTACTTTGATTTGAGCGTGTCTCTACACTGAAGTTCAATCAGCTCCATTTGGAGGTTGGTTGGTGCGCTTTTTAAGTCAATCACAAACGGATTACTGAGCAGATCAAATCTGCATTTCTGGGATTCAAAGTCGATAAATCTCCGGGTAAATTCAGCGCTGAGTGCGCGGAGTTTTTCAGCGGTCTCAACTGACGTGCAACGCACTAACAAAGCATTCTGAGATTTGTAGTATTAGCGGTGTAGGCGCTACTGGCGGGCAGCTCTAATACACATTTGATATGATCTCGCGGGCCAAAAATAATTACTCCGCGGGCCAGATTTGAGTTTGACACCCCTGATGTACGGTATCGCTTTGTGGCAATATTCCAACATTAGTTCTGTGTGCAAAGTGTTAGAGGATGTTTTTTGAGGGGGGTAAATTTTCAAAATGATAATATAATTACAATATAACAAAAATAATTAGCTTCATTGTCATATGTTCATTATTAGAACTATAGTCAAGGTTAATGTATGTAGACGTGTTGGGGATGTAGACGTGTTGGGGAAGTAGACGTGTTGGGGTTGTAGATGTTTTGGGGATGTAGACGTGTTGGGGATGTAGACGTGTTGGGGATGTAGACGTGTTGGGGGATGTAGACGTGTTGGTGTATGTAGACGTGTTTGGGATGTAGACTAGACGTGTTGGGGATGTAGACGTGTTGGGGATGTAGACGTGTTGGTGTATGTAGACGCGTTGGGGATGTAGACGTGTTGGTGGATGTAGACGTGTTGGGGATGTAGACGTGTTGGTGTATGTAGACGTGTTGGGAAAGTAGACGTGTTGGGGATGTAAACGTGTTGGGGATGTAGACGTGTTGGGGATGTAGACGTGTTGGTGTATGTAGACGTGTTGGGAAAGTAGACGTGTTGGGGATGTAGACGTGTTGGTGTATGTAGACGTGTTGGGAAAGTAGACGTGTTGGGGATGTAAACGTGTTGGGGATGTAGACGTGTTGGGGATCTGCTTTTTAAAAATGTCAAATTTAATTTTATTTCTGATTAAAGTTACAAAATGATAAAAAGAAAAGAAAGATTATTTTCCATTGCACTGCACATAAGTCTGTTATTGTTTCATTTGATTGTTATTTCTTTTACAAGTTTCATCCAACCTTACTGAGTACTGAGTTACCTGCTACTGGGGGAAAGTAGGTTTCCTACTAATATTACAACTAAAATGGCTTTGAAATATGATGATGGTGATGAAGGTGATGATCTTTTTGGCTTCTCATTGTTTCATTGAAATGCCTTTATAATTTTGAAACAGGAAACACATCACACTTAAACTCCTCGATGTACAGTATAGTTGAATTATATAAATAATAAGAAATATATCAATAATTAGAAAATAATCATGAAAGATATTTTAGTCATTGTAAAATAAACCATTTTCAGTGGTAGTATAAAACATTTGGTGAAAATCCATCGCAGGAACAACTTCATCTTCTGAACCCTGAAGTGACACAGCGCCATCTTCTGGAAACATCCGACATTTTGTAACAATAACCGATTCACCTTTATAAAAGAAATGCCGGATGTTTCCAGAAGATGGCGCTGTGTCACTGTATGTTATTATTCAGTGCAATATTAATGTATTTGGCCTTTTTTTAATTGTATTATATCTTTAAATTATTATTTTTTTTACCGTAACATGTTTTATTTTACAATTTCTAAAATATCATTCATAATTCCTAATGTTGCAGAATAATTGATAGTCATTTAACCTGAACCTGCATGAGACACAGTGAAGACTTTTCACCAACTAAAAACATTTAGAGAAAACAAAATATATATTTTTTTACATTTGTATTATTACTTAATTAATTATTATTAATGTGCTTTTTGTATTATTATTTACTTAAATTACATTTATATAAATTAGCTGGTGGCATTTTTTACAATAATGTTTAATTTTCGATGTATAAATAAATAAAACAGAGAAGAATGCATGAACATATTGTGATGGTGTAATGGAGCGAAACCCACACTATGAGATTATGCAATATCCCTGTTCGTAGCGCGTGTGAGGGTTGCCAGAACGTGCAATTCTAAGTAATAGTGTGCACAAACCACGCAATCTGGCGGCTCGATCTGTCCGCTGTGCGCCCAGGTGGCCTGTTTCGCGCATGCGCAGTTGTGAGCGTCAGTCCCATCAGCACCAGAATATCCTGAGCATCAGTGCGGCGGAAATCTTCTGCGTGTGTTTCCCTTTGGGATTTTTAATCAGAATATAAATATTCATATTCATTATTCATTATGGACAATAATATGATGTATGTTTGAGTAAGTGACCGGGAATATTCCAAGAAATAACATCTGGAGATTATTGCGTATTATTTTAGTTTCAGATCAGTCGGAGAGCGCGTTGGGGTTTTTTTTTTGTTGTTTGTTTTCTTTTTCTTTTTTTTCTTCAAACTCATCCTGTCACACGGCTCACGACGGGGGCTTCAGGCGCGCGGCCGCCCGGTGGGATGCGCCTCGGCCTCGGCGTGCTGTCGTATCCGCTCCCCGTGCTGATGGCGGCGCTGTACCGGGGCCCGCACACCGCCTCTCCGCGCTCCCACCTGGCGCTCAAGGACGTGCGAGAGGTTCAGGAGGAGACCACGCTGGATGAGAAGCTCTTCTTGTTGGCCTGCGAGAAGGGTAGGTCTGACTCCCTGAGCCTCTGTGACACACACACACACACACACACACACACACACACACACACATACACACACACGTTTTTTTTTATCCCCATGAGGACCTTCTGGTTCATAATGCAGTTAATTACCGCTATCTAACCCTGACTCAAAACTCAAAACTCAAAGGGAACCATTTAAATACTTTAAATATATATATGTGTGTGTGTGTGTGTGTGTGTGTGTGTGTGTATGTATATGTTAAATGTGTATGTGTATGTGTATGTATATGTTAAAACCTTCAGTGCAACACACATTTATTAACAACGTCCTTTTTTTTTACTTCGGATATAAAAAATAAAAAATAAAAATAAACTCCACCGAAAAAAATAATAGATTTGTTTTACTGATGCGCTTGTTTTCATTTGTTTTCAAATCGAGCACCAAAATCCGCTATGATAGACATATCCGTCAATTAAACCCGTCCGTGTGGAAACATAGCAAAAGTTGTCCTGATGATTTGCGTAATTTAAAACACCGTAATTACTGTAGAAGAATATTTTTTTTGTCTTCAGGCTCCATGTTGAGTTCGGTTTCACTGATAATAAACATACATTCGCATGAAGCGTCCATATTTGTCCATGCGCATGTTAATTATAGTATTGAAAACTTGAAAAGTATTAATTTAAGGTACCTGTAGAACAGATCGAAATCTGTGATTAAGTTGCGATTAACCGTGAGTTAACTCGTGACGATTATGCGAATAATCGCGATTAAATAAATAAATTAAAACAATTAATAATTTAATTTCAATTTTTCTTCTTATGGGGATCAGACAAAAATCCTCAATGCTCCTCTTCTTGTCGGGACACATGGTTAAGAAGCGTATCTGAAACTAAAATCCACCAAAATACACACACAGGTTTGACTTATCCTTATAAAGACCTCATAACACAATTAATTACCCCTTTTTCTTACCCTGACCCTAATAAGACCTTGGTCTTGTTGTTTTAAAGACCCTGTATATTTATTTTATTTCTTTTCCATTTTTGTTCTTATAAGGATCAGCCAAATGTCATCTAAAGCTTTAACCTGTCAAATATTTGTATTTTTGTGGGGACATGTGGCTAAAAGATTTCTAAAACTTAGAAAAATGCCCTTATGAGGACCCTCTAGTTCATAACACAGTTCATTCTTCATTATTCATAGGGAACCCTTTATATCTTAATTGCTGTTGTTGTGTAAAACCCTGCATATTTATTTTGTTTCATTTGTTTCAACTATTCTAGTTGGGACATATGGCTGAAAAAGATTTATTTAAAACTTAAATCCACCAGAATACACACACACCTACCCACACACACACACACACACACACAGGTTGTTTATCCCTGTTGTTAAACAGCGAATTAGCTGTAGTCTGTCTAAACTTTTAATGAACCAGAACCTTTGGGTGGTCTTCTAAGGATAGCTAAGTTCCCCCAAGTTTATGTTCTAAAACCTACAATAAAAAATAGATATAACACACAGAGAGACAACCACACACAACTGCTGTATAATCCTCATATGGTCCTTTAGTTAAACCCGCTTAGCTTTTTGCGGCTTTGTGGTTTAGTTCTGTGTCCATTCCTATCGGTATGACGTCTTCAACTGCTCAAGGTTACAAGGATCCGCTGATGGATTTCAGCAGGATATAATCATCAGGATATTTTCTTGGCCATGACAATCCTTTTTGTGTTATTGTATCTGTATATTTTAAGTTGTTTTGTTGAAATATTTATGTATTGTAAAGAGGTGAATTATATTTCACAACAGGTCAGCAGTCAGGTCTTAAAGTCGATGTGTTAAAAGCAGGAAAAAATAGCTGAATGTAAGGATCTGAGCCCACGGGCCCAAAGGTTGACAATTAGACAATTGGGTCAGAGTATCTCCAAAACAGTAGGTCTTGAGGTATTTTTCATGCTATGCAGATGCTGGAATCTACCAAAAATGCTCCAAGGGAGGAGAACCCATAAAGATATAAACAAACACAACTGCTATAAAATCCTCATGAGGTCCTTCAATTCACAGTTACTAATGCAGCTGGTTATAAGCTACATAGATCTAATCCTAACCTTAACCTCAAAAAGCTTCTATTAGTTCTTTCAGTTTCTTTCTATTTTTCAGCAAAAGCTGATTTTTCTTTGTGTTTGCTGATTGAAAAATATTTTCTCCTTGTAGGATAGGAAAAGTGGTCCGTTCTGATCTTGTCTCGACATTGGCCGAGGAAATTGTTTTGTACTTTCTCCAGATTTTATTTAAATTATATTTATTATATATGTATATGTTCACATGTCTTAATATTCTTGTGAGAATGTTTTTACCCAAACTCAAAAGTGTCAGATATTCTTATCCATGTAGGAAAAAAGTCAATTAAGTAGTGTGGACTGGGGAAACTGGGATATTCAAGAACATTCAGTCACGTGACAAAGCCATCACGTGACCTATTTAACTCAAAACAAACAAGATGGTGGACGATGCTGTACTGCAGTTTTTTCTTTCATATCCAGTTTGCCCTCATAGCCAGACTTTACAGTTTCTTCCTACAAATGATCAGACTAATTAACAGATATTATAGGGGGCGCTGTTGAGCAGCGTGACTTAGATTTGATTTGTTTGCCGCTAGTTTTGTCTTCATGTTGGCAAATTAAATTGAAACATTTTTATCTCAATTTCCTTAATATCAAATTTTCCCATATTTTCTACTTTCCGTCAGGAACTGAAAACTGCTGCTAAATTACCACATGTTTACATTTAAAGTATTTATTATTATATAGAAATGTCCTTGTGTACTGGTCGGTGCTGCACTGTCACTGAGTTATAGACTCATTGTAGTGTGTTTTATTGTTTGCACACATATCAGTTCGTTTTCATGTATCATGTATATTTTATGCTGTTTTATGGAACCTTCGCCCTGTTTGTTTGTAAAAATGACAGTAAAGGCCCTTTGACTTGACTTAATAGCATTGTTAAAGATGGATGTATCTGTGTACAACCAAAATTCTTTTAAAAGTGGATGAAATCGTAAATTAACTCCTGACAGGGAGACGAGTCTTATGTTTTTATGGATGTGTGGTTTGGTGACATGAGCATTTTCAGATGTTTCACCGTGGATAAGAGAAAGAGTTCATTCATTTATTATTTATTGGACCAAATCGATCCAGATTAATGTGTAAGTAATCTCAGCCGGTCCCCATAAAGCTTTTAAAAATAACACTAAAACACACTGCAATTTGCAATGTAAATGTATACTGTATACACAATTAAATAGTTTAAATAGTTCAATGGCATCAGTCATCAGGGTTTGTTCTTGTGTATAGATCGTATATAATAAATTTTTTCATGAAACAGAATTAGAAAATTTTTATGTGACTAAAAATGAAATTGTTCATTGTTTAATAATCCGAATAATACCTCATGAACTGATAACCGTGTGAAAATCTTCCCCTTTACATTTATGTTTATCCTGCTCTGTTTTGAAACTGCACTGAATGGATGCAAGCAGGAAGAGACGTTGATACAAAACCATGTTCCAGCCTGTAATGACTTTAGATGGATGTTGTTGAGTATGCAGCTTTATTTACACTGCTGTCCTGGGATGGTTATAATGGTGCAGTAAGAGGAAATGTAATTTGTATTCCTTGTTGGGAAATGAAGAGCCATGTTAGTACAGTCTGGATTTTTGTTTACAGTTCACTTGCAGTATATCCATGTTGTGAGTCAGTTAGGTAATAAATGAAAAAAAGCCAAATCAGTTTCTGTAACTCCTGTCACGTGACAGTAAATATATTAAAATATGCCATTGTTCCTCTCATTTAGGATAAAATATTTAAAGGTAAATAAATATATTACATATTACTCATATTATTAAATAACATATCACTCTGTAATCTTATTAACTAATGCAGATAAATATATTTTCAACTAAATCATTAAAACCTATTGTACAATATGAAACAATTAATTTTATAGTACAGTAGAGTAAATCCCTAATACAGCTATTCAGGGGCCTCTAATGAGAGTCATGAATCGATTCCTGATTTTTTCCTAAAGACATTTTTTTCCCTTTAATTTCCCTTCTTATACATGACATGGCATCTCTGTTCTACTCCGTTCTAATAAAACAGCCATGCCATGTTATTTGTTGTTCTAACCTGATGTTACGTTGTGCAGATAAGAGTGAAATGTCTTCCTGACCATATAAAGGAAAGCTAAGTCTGGCTCAGGGAAGAATATCTGTCCTTTTATATGCCGGTGTGTTTATGCCAAGACAGGCTCTGGACTCTTGCATGTCATATTTAAAACTGTTTCCAGTATACACTTGATACATTCGTTTACATTATTCACCAATAAATTAATAGTTCAATCAGAGAAATGTGTGTGTGTGTGTGTGTGTGTGTGTGTGTGTGTGATGAAGGTGATTTCTACATGGTGAAGAAGCTGCTGGAGGAAAAACCCCATGGTGAGCTGAACATCAACTGCGTGGACGTGTTGGGGAGAGACGCAGTCACCATTGCCATCGAGAATGAGAACCTGGACATCCTGCAGCTGCTCCTGGACCACGGATGCCAGGTGAAGTCCCTGTTATTTGCATAATTATAGTCGATTTTGTGAAATGTGTGTATCGAAATAAAATCCTCTGCTGCTGCCTCCTCCTCTGCTTTTTTAAATGAAACGAAAGGAAATTCTGTCATTCTGCAAAGATTGAATCATAACATGAGTGCTTTGCTGGAAAACTGTCATTACTGCTGTCATCACATGGCTCAGTTTTGTCTCCAGTACTTTTGGCATGTATGCTTCAACTTTTCAGGGTTACAAGAATCTCGCTGATGGACTTGCAATTTATATACATTTTCAGAAGGATATAATTGTCAGGATATTGGCCATGGCCATGGCAATCCTTTTTGCGTTATTATGCCTGTATGGTTTGGATTGTTGTCTTGTTGAAACGTTCATCTTCTCACGGATTTACTTTCTTGTTAAATTAAGTTCTCCTCTAATAAACTTATCAGCAATAACATACCAGCTTCAACATAAAAAACACTGAGAGGTGAAGTGAATAATGATAATTATGTAATTACAGTCACACAGTCATTGTGACAGACAGGTGCCAGACTGTGTAGGCTCTTATACACAAATAAAAGAACTTCATACACTGACCAGACATAACATTATGGCATTATAACATTAGGACCGGTGAGTGAATAACACTGATTATCTCTTCATCATGGCACCTGTTAGTGTGTGGGATATATTAGGCAGCAAGTGAAAATTTTGTCCTCAAATTTGACGTGTTATAAGAAGGAAAAATGGGCAAGCATAAAGATTTTGACAAGAGCCAAATTGTGATGTCTAGACACTGCAGCTCTTGTGGGATGTTCCTGGTCTGCAGTGGTCAGTATCTATCAAAAATGCTCCAAGGAAGGAACATTGGTGAACCGGTGACAGGGTCGTGGGGGACGAGGATCATTGATGCACGTTAGGAGCGAAGGCTGGTCTGTGTTGTCCGATCCAACAGTTTCTTCACCAAACCCACCTATCACTCCAAGCAGCTCTCCTACCTACTAACCACCCTCAGCTGTCACTCATCAACCACCACCCTATATAACCTCCATTCTCCCACCAACTCATTGTCCGTTCTACAGTTTAGGCTGATGAATCTTGTCGGACTACCCAAGCTACAGACATTATATTTCTGGTTTGATTTACTATTGTTTAAGTTCTCTCTGTTTAAGTTCTACAAACTCTCTCTCTCTCTTCATAGCATTCACCAGGTGTAGTCAAACCTGGAGTTTATGATTGGTTTGCTGTTTTCTGCTATTTGATCTTTGTTGTCCATTAAAAACCTTTGTGATTTGCACTTTGGTTTCCGGCACGTTCTTCCGCCTGACAATATGTTATATACAGTCATGGCCAAAATTGTTTCTGGAATTGTTTTTCCAGAAAATCAAGTATTTCTCACAGAAAAGTATTGCATTAACACGTTTTGCTATACACATGTTTATTCCCTTTGTGTGTATTGGAACAAAATAAAAAAATGGAGAAAAAAAAGCAAATTTGACATAATGTCACACAAAACTCCAAAAATGGGCTGGACAAAATTGTTGGCACCCTTAACTTAATATTTGGTTGCACACCCTTTGGAAAAAATAACTGAAATCAGTCACTTCCAGACCAGACTTTGTTACTGTACACCACTGATAAAAATCGACAGAACAAGATTCAGTATATATGTTTTATATATATATATATATATATATATATATATATATATATATATATATATATATATATATATATATACAGTACAGACCAAAAGTTTGGACACACCTTCTCATTCAAAGAGTTTTCTTTATTTTCATGACTATGAAAATTGTAGAGTCACACTGAAGGCATCAGAACTATGAATTAACACATGGAATTATATACATAACAAAAAAGTGAACTGAAAATATGTCATATTGTAGGTTCTTCAAAGTAGGCATCAAGAGAATGCCAAGAGTGTGCAAAGCAGTAATCTAAGCAAAATGGCATATTTTTTCAGTTGTTTCACACTTTTTATGTATATAATTCCACATGTGTTAATTCATAGTTTTGATGCCTTCAGTGTGACTCTACAATTTTCATAGTCATGAAAATAAAGAAAACTCTTTAAATGAGAAGGTGTGTCCAAACTTTGGTCTGTACTGTATATATATATATATATATATATATATATATATATATATATATATATATATATATATATATATAAAAGTGTATTTTTGTGTATAAATGTGGTTTAAATGGTGTTTAACATCAGTAAAAGCAGAGAAACCACTAATCATGTAAATAATATTCACCCTATAGAGTCACAAATGTTTTAAATATACACACCCGTTTATAAGGTTAATATTGATGCTTCTGCCTGAGATGATGTATGCAGGTGGTGCAGCTGTGGCTGCACTGAAAGGATACTTGCTGACTTGTCATGCTGGAACGTCTGTGTGTGTCTGTGTTCAATGATATGCAAAATTTGGCACATGACAGTCAGACATGCAGGATTTTCTTTCAGACACAGATAAACACTGTACTGAAAAATATTGTACTGATAATTCAGCATGCAATTAAATTGAATTTTTATTAGTGTAGCGCTTTTAACAATGGAAACTGTCACAGAGCAGGTTTATATTAAAATAAAAATTATTAAAAGTATTAAACATTAAATTCGTTAGTTTATCAATAACGAGGGTGTAAGAGGTTCCGAGTGGTGGTGTGAAAAAACTCCTCCTTGTCTGGGTGACATCCAGATATTCACTCATTAGAGTTCACACATCGATCATTTTTGCGGTTATCAACTATCCACTATTGTACAGTTCACTATTATAACTGTTCACACGACTGCAGCACTACGCCATCGTAGCAGAACTGTTTATATTAGTTACAGTCCAAATCCATCTTCATGACTCCTAAGTGGAACCATCCACAGTAATCTAATGGATCTTTAGGCTGTTCTTGTAGAGCCACCCTCAGCAGCAGCGAATTCATCCAGAAATAGAACATCAGGCAGGTCCAGAGAGCAGCAAGGAGACAGGATCAGTAGGATCTCAGGAGCATTTTGTGTGTGTCATAAATGACTTCTATCTCACAGTAAAATCTCCCTTTTTAGTCCTTAAGGTTTCTTCCTCATACCATCTCAGGGAGGTTTTTTTTGACACAGTCACCACTGGCTCGCTTATTAGAGACAAACTTGCAATTATAACAGAGACAATGAGTTGAGACAATGTCCATTGTTAAAAGCGCTCTAAAAATAAAAATGAATTGAATAAAAATCCTGATAGAGAACACAAAGGCTGTAATCTTGTAGTTCAGCTGGTGCTGTTTTACTCCTGAAATCATGCACTCATTTATTTTAGTTCAATTGATTTTAAATTGAATTTGGTGTAGACTGTCAGGGTTCCACCATTCTATCTTTTTATGTCCATGTCTCCCTTTTAGACGTCACCAGTGTGTGTGTCATCACTAATAACTGTTTTTAATCCCCCAGTATATTAAAGTTCCTCTCATGTCTCATTTCCTTGCTTGGACTTTGTGTTATCTAGCCAGCCATGGATAGTCTCATTGTTTTTGATCTTGTGTTTTCACCCATGTGTTTGCATTCTGTACATGCAATTTTTGTATATCTGTATTGTATTTTTATACACACCATCTCTTTAAAAAAAATAAATAAATACATTTCGTGAATTTCTGTTAGAACCCTCAGGTCGCTAATTAGTAATCAGTGAGTGACAAGGAAAAGTTTTGATTATAAAAATAGATTTAAAAGTTATATATATATTTTATTTTATATATTTTTTAGTTGGGTGAGAAGAAAACAAATACGTAAAATGATGTATAGCTGATGATAAAAGTGTATTTTTGTGTATAAATGTGGTTTAAATGGTGTTTAACATCAGTAAAAGCAGAGAAACCACTAATCATGTAAATAATATTCACCCTATAGAGTCACAAATGTTTTAAATATACACACCCATTTATTGAAATCTGTAAACAGGTTACAAGGCACTAGTGACTGAGAATATAATTATTGTACACTGTTGTATCAGTTTAAACAACTGCACTGTTTTCTTCTTTTTATTGCAAGTTTGTATACAGAAAATGTTATACCCAAATGCAGACAACAACACTAAAGTTTATGGGCCATATTGAAGTCTTTGTTGTGCAGTTCATTAAATGTAGCTGTATATTTTATGCTCCAATGATCCTGAGCTTGAGTCGTGAACTTTGTGTGTTTACAGACGACAGATGCTCTTTTGGTGGCCATCGATTCGGAAGTGGTAGGAGCTGTTGATATTCTTCTCAACCACCGACCCAGACGATCCTCCAAACCTTCTATTGCGGTCAGTTTTCATGGTTATTTCGGCCTCACACCTAAAAAAAGATTTAAATATTAAATTAAGTTATTAAAGAGTTTGTCAGCAGCTGCATGCATACTTACTCTGAATTAAAGCTAGCCAAGGGTTTTTTTGTTTTGTTTTAAATGATAAAATTTTTTAATTATTATATTTATATTTATTAAAATGTCATATCATTTATTAAAATTGTTTATTATCAGTAATTTTATATATATATATATATATATATATATATATATATATATATATATATATAAGCATCATGTCAAAGAATGTTTTGTAAATATATCATCTAGATGTGTATATTGTATGTATGTGTTTTTATTACTGTGTGTATATATATATATATATATATATATATATATATATATATATATATATATATATATATATATATATACAGTACAGACCAAAAGTTTGGACACACCTTCTTATTCAAAGAGTTTTCTTTATTTTCATGACTATGAAAATTGTAGATTCACACTGAAGGCATCAAAACTATGAATTAACACATGTGGAATTATATATGGAATTATATACATAACAAAAAAGTGTGAAACAACTGAAAAATGTCATATTGTAGGTTCTTCAAAGTAGCCACCTTTTGCTTTGATTACTGCTTTGCACACTCCTGGCATTCTCTTGATGAGCTTCAAGAGGTAGTCACCTGAAATGGTCTTCCAACAGTCTTGAAGGAGTTCCCCGAGAGATGCTTGGCACTTGTTGGCCCTTTTGCCTTCACTCTGCGGTCCAGCTCACCCCTAAACCATCTCGATTGGGTTCAGGTCATTCAGGTCAAGTAATTCAAATGTCCTACGCATTGCTGTCACACAAATTCTTTTCTCATAACGCAATGCATTTCTAAAATGTCCTGAAACATCTACGTATGCAACAGACCATAATCAAGGTCTTTATGGCACATTAGTTTTGCGATATTCTTCAGCCATTACAGCGAATAGCTTTTAGTTCCATTAATAAACAGCAATGATATTGGCCATTCCTAAGTGCTTTTCCAGTTGAGTGATTGTGTATTAGTTTATGTCCAATGCCATGTTAGGCATGTAGTATTATTATAATGCTAGCTCTGTTTTCTTTGGTGTGCAGACATTTCGAAAATGTAAATAACTAATACATCACTCAAGACTACACTGAACGACACACTTTGCATCTAAAAAAAAAACGATTCACTCATTTCAAACGAGTCTTTAATGTGACTCTGAAAAACAAATAGTCTCAAAGAGTGATTCAGACATTTTCAACAGTGTCGCAAAAATCTACATAGGGTATGTTACAGAAATAGAATTGGGTAGTTTACCTCTCAAATCTTCTAGTCTGAATCGTTTGTTCTTTTATTACGTGACTCCCATATACACTATGCAGTTATATATACATATATACATTATTGAAACTATAGTCAAGACATGTTGGGGATCTGCCTTTTAAAAATTTAACATTTTATAAAATTTCTTATCAAAGGAACAAAATGAACTAAATAACTCAAAAAAGGATTCGTTCATTCTGACAAACAAGATTTAAAAAAACAAGTCACTAAATGATCTGCTCTTCACGTCACTAAAGAACACAAGATAAAAAATAAGTAGCACAAATGAATTGGATTTTGATTGGAAATTGTCCATATAATGAGCAGTTATTTGTGTAAAAGGTTTCAATTAAGTAGTTCGTTTGAGAGAGAGAGAGTGTGTGTGTGTGTGTGTGTGTGTGTGTGTGTGTGTGTGTGTGTGTGTGTGAGTCCATTGATTTTTTGTAATTAAGGAGGCGAAAAGCTTTTGGGAAGAAACAGTTGCACAATCTATGAGGGCCTGAATGCTTTGGTACCTTTTGGTACTTAGATGGCAGGAGGGTGAAAAGTGTGTGTTAGGTGTGTTTTGGCCTTAAGGATGCAGTAATGCAATAATGTTTTAATATATATTTTATATCATACCTGGGTATATTATATTCCTATTTACTGCATTTCACAGACACCCTTATCTAGAGCAACTTATCTTATTATCTTATTTTTATAACTTTGTGGTGCTGGGATTTAAACTGATGACATTTCAATCAGACGTCCAACATCTTAACCGCTAATCTACCCCTTACCATCTGATCTAAAATGTATATACACGTGTATAAAATGTGGATTAGCCTTGCTGGAGCACGTGTATAAAATGTGGATTAACCATGCTGGAGCATGTGTATAAGATGTTGATTAGCTATGCTGGAGGCACGTGTATAAGATGTGTATTACCCATGCACGTGTATAAGATGTGTATTAGCCATGCTGGAGGCACCTGTATAAGATGTGTATTAGCCATGCTGGAGCACGTGTATAAAATGTGGATTAGCCATGCTGGAGGCACGTGTATAAGATGTGTATTAGCCATGCTGGAGGCACGTGTATAAGATGTTGATTAGCCATGCTGGAGGCACGTGTATAAGATGTGTATTAGCCATGCACGTGTATAAGATGTGTATTAGCCATGCTGGATGCACGTGTATAAGATGTGTATTAGCCATGCTGGAGGCACGTGTATAAGATGTTGATTAGCTATGCTGGAGGCACGTGTATAAGATGTTGATTAGCCATGTACGTGTATAAGATGTGTATTAGTCATGCTGGAGGCACGTGTATAAGATGTTGATTAGCTATGCTGGAGGCACGTGTATAAGATGTTGATTAGCTATGCTGGAGGCACGTGTATAAGATGTTGATTAGCCTTGCACGTGTATAAGATGTGTATTAGCCATGCTGGAGGCACGTGTATAAGATGTTGAATAGCTATGCTGGAGGCACGTGTATAAGATGTGTATTAGCCATGCTGGAGGCACGTGTATAAGATGTGTATTAGCCATGCTGGAGGCTCGTGTATAAGATGTGTATTAGCCATGCTGGAGCATGTGTATAAGATGTGTATTAGCCATGCTGGAGGCACGTGTATAAGATGTGTATTAGCCATGCTGGAGGCTCGTGTATAAGATGTTGATTAGCCATGCTGGAGGCGTGTATAAGATGTGTATTAGCCATGCTGGAGGCTCGTGTATAAGATGTTGATTAGCCATGCTGGAGGCACGTGTATAAGATGTGTATTAGCCATGCTGGAGGCTCGTGTATAAGATGTTGATTAGCCATGCTGGAGCACGTGTATAAGATGTGTATTAGCCATGCTGGAGGCTCGTGTATAAGATGTTGATTAGCCATGCTGGAGGCACGTGTATAAGATGTGTATTAGCCATGCTGGATGCACGTGTATAAGATGTTGATTAGCCATGCTGGAGGCACGTGTATAAGATGTATATTAGCCATGCTGGAGGCACGTGTATAAGATGTATATTAGCCATGCTGGAGGCACGTGTATAAGATGTGTATTAGCCATGCTGGAGCACGTGTATAAGATGTTGATTAGCCATGCTGGAGGCACGTGTATAAGATGTGTATTAGCCATGCTGGAGGCACGTGTATAAGATGTTGATTAGCCATGCTGGAGGCACGTGTATAAGATGTGTATTAGCCATGCACGTGTATAAGATGTGTATTAGCCATGCTGGATGCACGTGTATAAGATGTGTATTAGCCATGCTGGAGGCACGTGTATAAGATGTTGATTAGCTATGCTGGAGGCACGTGTATAAGATGTTGATTAGCCATGTACGTGTATAAGATGTGTATTAGTCATGCTGGAGGCACGTGTATAAGATGTTGATTAGCTATGCTGGAGGCACGTGTATAAGATGTTGATTAGCTATGCTGGAGGCACGTGTATAAGATGTTGATTAGCCTTGCACGTGTATAAGATGTGTATTAGCCATGCTGGAGGCACGTGTATAAGATGTTGAATAGCTATGCTGGAGGCACGTGTATAAGATGTGTATTAGCCATGCTGGAGGCACGTGTATAAGATGTGTATTAGCCATGCTGGAGGCTCGTGTATAAGATGTGTATTAGCCATGCTGGAGCATGTGTATAAGATGTGTATTAGCCATGCTGGAGGCACGTGTATAAGATGTGTATTAGCCATGCTGGAGGCTCGTGTATAAGATGTTGATTAGCCATGCTGGAGGCACGTGTATAAGATGTGTATTAGCCATGCTGGAGGCTCGTGTATAAGATGTGTGATTAGCCATGCTGGAGGCACGTGTATAAGATGTGTATTAGCCATGCTGAGGCTCGTGTATAAGATGTGTATTAGCCATGCTGGAGGCTGTGTATAAGATGTTGATTAGCCATGCTGGAGGCACGTGTATAAGATGTGTATTAGCCATGCTGGATGCACGTGTATAAGATGTTGATTAGCCATGCTGGAGGCACGTGTATAAGATGTATATTAGCCATGCTGGAGGCACGTGTATAAGATGTATATTAGCCATGCTGGAGGCACGTGTATAAGATGTGTATTAGCCATGCTGGAGGCACGTGTATAAGATGTTGATTAGCCATGCTGGAGGCACGTGTATAAGATGTGTATTAGCCATGCTGGAGCACGTGTATAAGATGTTGATTAGCCATGCTGGAGGCACGTGTATAAGATGTGTATTAGCCATGCTGGAGGCACGTGTATAAGATGTATATTAGCCATGCTGGAGGCTCGTGTATAAGATGTTGTTTAGCCATGCTGGAGGCACGTGTATAAGATGTGTATTAGCCATGCTGGAGCACGTGTATAAGATGTATATTAGCCATGCTGGAGGCACGTGTATAAGATGTGTATTAGCCATGCTGGAGGCACGTATAAGATGTGTATTAGCCATGCTGGAGGCTCGTGTATAAGATGTTGTTTAGCCATGCTGGAGGCACGTGTATAAGATGTTGATTAGCTATGCTGGAGGCACGTGTATAAGATGTTGATTAGCCATGCTGGAGGCTCGTGTATAAGATGTTGATTAGCTATGCTGGAGGCACGTGTATAAGATGTTGATTAGCTATGCTGGAGGCACGTGTATAAGATGTTGATTAGCCATGCTGGAGGCTCGTGTATAAGGTGCCCTATAATAAACAGCTAATATATTGTGTTTTAAGCACCTTATATTAGCTGTTGTGGATTGGTATCTTTTTCAATCTATATTTGTAGTATTGTCTGGCTGCAGTGAATCCTGACATCAAAAATCAGTGCTAAAGTAAAATGATGGGGTGAGTCGTGATTTGACGCATCAAACAGGGGTCTATGAAATTGGAGCCCATTGAGACTGCACAGCTTGTGAACCGCATATTTCCAAAAGCATATAATGGTCAGGCATTACCAGGACATGTCCACAAAAGTGGCTGGAGCGTTAGTATTACACAGTGTCAAAAAGAGAATGTTTCAGCAGTTTTAATAAAAATCACCTGGAAATTATACTAAATATACCTAGGTGAGAGAAGCAAGAAAGCACATAGATATATATTACAAAAGCTTACAGAGTGCAGCTGCGAGGACGGCGCTCTAGTAGATGTAGATGTAGCAGATTCTTTACACTTTATATAGCAAGTATATTCAATGAAACTTAGATTTCCATAAAGGTTAAAATTTTCCTCTTATCATGTTGACAGTATGTCTATGTTTAAACAAGATCAGTGCATTCCTTTAGATTAGTTCAAATAGAGAATAGGTATTAAAATAGTTATTACAGGAGCTCAGTCAGTAGGATCCCTGGTGGTCTAGTGGTCTCACCGCTCTCACTCAGCCATTAGGGTTGCACAAGCCTTAGTGCCGGTCCCAAGCCCAGATAAATGGGGAGGGTTGCGATTGGAAGGGCATCCAGCGTAAAAACATGTGCCAAATCAAACATGCGGATGGTCCGCTGTGGCGACCCCTAATGGGAGAATCCGAAAGAAAGTTTATTACAGGAGCTCAGTCAAAAAATGAGAATCATTAAACAAGTCTAAAATCCACCAAACAAAAAGGCAATCAGCAAACATGATAAACTAAAGAAAAGCAGTAGCTCAGTTAAGGTTCTGGGTTACTATTAAAAACTATTAAATACTATTCAAATTTATTTCAAGGTTGAATAAGTGCCATGTTTGTTTGTATAATGATGTTTACTGTGCCACCCCAGAGTAACTGCTGGTTTTCGCATGGCGACCCCTATGAAAAATGTCTGGCTCTGCCACAGAGAACAAGTGGTTGTATGTTTGTAGGATTTATTCATTCAATCAGATTAACCGAATAGATTAAGATTGGAATAAATTAGATTTAAGAAAACAATATGATAAAGGCTACAGCAAGGTATCTGAAATAGTTTCAAATCTTGACCAAAGCATATCTATGTATCTTGATCTGAATTCACTGGTTGCTTTACAGAAACTGATGCAGCGGATTCAGAACCCGGAATATTCCACCACCATGGACGTGGCTCCTGTCATCCTGGCTGCTCACAGGAACAACTACGAGATTCTGACCATGCTCCTGAAGCAGGATATCTCGCTTCCCAGACCTCACGCTGTGGGCTGCGAGTGTATGCTCTGCAACGCCAAGAACAAGAAGGACAGCCTGCGTCACTCCAGGCACCGTGCAACTCTCTTCATTATTCATCCTTTATGTGCTTATGTGTTGTGTCTCACTGAGTCACTAATACAACTAGAAATGCAGTATAATCTAGTAATAAAATATTTTTGAAGCCGTTGTTGTGACCTGAACAGAATAAAAAAAAAAAATGTACAGTAGAAATGAAGTGTACAGAAGTATTTATACCTCATATTAGTCTATTTTACAGTACTTTACTGCATTAGAAAGTGTGAGAGAAAGAAAGAAAGAAAGAAAGAAAGAAAGAATGAAAGAAAGAAAGAAAGAAAGAAAGAAAGAAAGAAAGAAAGAAAGAAAGAAAGAAAGAAAGAAAGATAGAAAGAAGTGATATCATAAATTGTGTTAAATACTGAAGTGAAAAAGCATAAACCCATAGCTCTGGTGAGAGTATGTGTGGAGTAATGGTTCTCTCACTGTTCTCTCTCATGCTGGTGATGTAGATTAGCCCTGCTGGAGGCATAAAAGGTGTGAACTTTTCATGCTGGAGACACATGTATAAGATATAGACTAGTTATGTTTGTGATGCATAAGATGCAGACAAATGGAAAAGCATCATTAGCATGTGCGTTTTTATTAAGCGTCTATTGGATACCTCTTATTGTTAATTATTATCGTAAGTTGACTGATAAGAGTTAAAACGCTATGGACACACAACTATAGAAAACATTCACGGACCACGGAACTGTAACCATTATGTTATGCATCCGTTAAGTTTGTTTAAAAGGGAAACTGGTACTTTCACTCAAATTGAAATGTAAAAAAAAAGGTTTTACTTACGAGGTGGTATAATAAAAGCTTCGAGACTAATGCTGTTAACTGGTGCTATTCTGACCACGATTTTATCACGAACAGCACGTGAAAGAGCAAACGTGAAATTCTGGGCAAATCTGCCACTGAGGGTTTGACTTACGGCGATGCTGCAACGAGTCGTTCGAGGTGTTTTGAGTGGCACGCGTGCTTTCAAGAGCGGAAGAACATCACGACCAGTGGTCAGGAAGACCTTCAACAAGCTCAACTCCATAAATTATCGAAACCATTCTACAACTTGTGCGTGCTGATCCTCGGAAATAATCCACAGGATCTCACTTCTGCACCCACCCTACTTGCCAGATTTGACTCCTAAGGACTTCGCCCTCTTCCCGAAGATGAGGATTTGCCATTGCAGAGATTCAGCCCAAATCTCAAAAGGTGCTTGACACTCTTTGAAAAGAAGACTTCCAGGACACATTCCAGAAGTGGCAGGAATGCTGAGAGTGCTGTATTGCTGTACAAGGGGACTATTTTGAAGGTGACAGCATGTAAACTGATTAACGAAGTACTTTCTTGTGAACAGAGTTAGTCTCGAAACTTATTTTTTTACCATCACATATACTCAACTACAGGAATCATGTACTGAATCCACCAGTGACCTCCTGACATACCTCTATCTCCCCCTTTGATTTTTAGATTCTGATTTGCTTCAACCTCATTTCCAATTGTGAATCATCTGTAAAGACTAGTAGAATTAGTTTGGTCAGTGAGCCTGAAGGTCTATAATTTCTCTCTGTGTCTTCTGCAGGTTTCGGCTGGACATTTATCGCTGCCTAGCGAGTCCATCACTTATCATGCTGACAGAGGAAGACCCTATTCTCCGAGCATTTGAGCTCAGCGCTGACCTTAAGGAGCTCAGCTTGGTTGAGGTGGAGTTCAGGTACTGAGAGTGAATGAGTCAGACATGGCAAGAATACCAGTTTTATCTTCCTAAGCCTGACAAAACTGACCAGGCCCATGCCATAATAATCAATAACTGAACGGTGTAATGCTGTTGCTTTTTTCCAATAAAAGTATTTTCAATAACAATAGCATTTTATGGCATTTAAAAGATGCCTTGAAAAAGAGGCCTTGTTTAGGGCCAACAATGGTAGGTTGGTGGTGCTGAGATTTAAACTAATGACCTTCTTATCAAAAATCCAAAGTCTTAACCACTGAGCTGCGATTTCCCAATGAGTTATATTGTGTCTTATACCGGACAAATTTGCTGGTTTTAATGATTTATTATATAAATATATACCCCCCTGTCCTCTGCACATGTCTCTTTTAAACCAACTACCTGCATGTCTTCCCTCACTAAATTCATAAAACTCCTCCTTGGTCTTCCTCTTTTCCTCCTTCCTGGTGGCTCCATCCTCAGCATTCTTCTCCTGCTTCATATGCCCCATGTTCCTCCTCTGCACATGTCCAAACTATCTCAATTACACCTCCCTCACCTTGTCTACAAAACATTTACATGTGCTGTCCTTCTAATAAACTCATTTCTAATCCTGTTCATCGTCGTCCCTCCCGATAAAAATCTCAGCATCTTCAGCTCTGCTACCTCCAGCTCCACCTCCTGTCTTTTACTCAGTGCCACTGTCTCTAAACCATACAACATCTCAGGTCTCACCACAGTCCTATAAACTTTCCCTTTCACTCTCACAGATACCCTACTATCACAAATCACTCCTGCTATCACTCTTCTCCACCCACTCCACCCTGCCTGCACTCTTTTCTTCACTTCTCTAACACACTCTCCATTACTTTACACTGTTGACCCCAGGTATTTAAACTCATCCAAAAAAAAGACACTCAGACACAGCAGGGTGTAAATAGGCCAATTATATAAAGTGCTAACACACAACAGGTAATAACAGTCAGATAGCAAGGCAACAACAGATCCTAGGACAAGACAGAAAACAGGACCAAAGCAAAAACAAATGCATGGAATCTGATGCCATGGGAACCCAGGAAGAAAGAAATAAAGACTCACTAAAAGGACACAAAAAAAACGCTCAACATTTTTCAAACACAAGAGACACAAACAGGCAGAGAGAGAAATAGAGAAAGAAAATTAACTATGTGTTGTAGTTATATATGGAATAATCATCATATCAGTTAACTCTTTATCACATTCTCCATCGTACGCCATCCTGACGAATAACTGATTATCTTCATGCATGATTCTGAGACCAGGTCAGTATCTCTACACTGTTAAAGAGTAGAAAAAATCAGACCGTTAGATCTTCAGCCTTACTAAGACACTGAGGTAATTGCAGGTCGGTTCCTATTACAATGATGGATAGCGGGTAGCATAATTCATTGGTGCTGAGGCAATGTTTTTCATTTTAAATGGCATGTCATAGTTATTTTATCCTGAAAGCTACAGAGTCTGCCGCCAGCCAGCCTCCACATAGCATGTATTGAAAAAAAAACTTCTCAATATACTGCACTGCTGAAACCAAAAGTCCAAAATGCATGCTAGTTACAACCAGTATGATTAGTCAAACCAGCACTAAGCAGCATTTCATACAATTTACCTGACTTTTGTTTGGGCCACAGGACTGATTATGAAGAACTAGCCAAGCAGTGCAAGATGTTTGCCAAGGACCTGTTAGCCCAGGCACGGAACTCCCGCGAGCTCGAAGTCATCCTGAACCACACAAGCAACGAGGATCACGTGAATAAAAGAGGATTACTAGAGGAGCGCATGAACCTCAGTCGACTCAAACTCGCCATCAAATACAACCAGAAAGAGGTAAGAGGACCCGGGAGATAGTTGCTATATAATGCCAACAATGCTTATTCTAATTACTGCTATTGCCCAATCCTAGCTTGCTTCATGGTAGTTGAGTTGTGCAGTCAGTCTCATTGTCATAAACTTTAAAAGGGGCGATTAGTAACCCTCTGCTGCCTATTATGGGAATTGCAATTGTACTGTAATAAAAATTCTTCCCAACTTCGCCTTAAGGCACACTGACCACAGTTGGAAAGTGGGCCACTTTGCATAGCACTTTTCTGGGTACTGATCTTTCTGATATTTCTGGGCCAGAAAAAGGTAAACAGAAGTCTAAAAAAAAAGCATTACAAATTACATTTTATAGCATTTCTGGAAGCATATGGTTATTACAGATCTTAATTTTCTTAGAAAATTGAAGGAAATAAGAGTGTATAATATTGAATATCATATTTAAGGCAAAAATACATTTTTACAATATATTGTTTTAATTGTTTTTCCTGTTAGAATTTTTCCCCCATGTTTTATTGTAAGTTTATTGTAAATTGTTTTATTATTTTGACTGTCTGATGTGACCTCATGACCTCCAGGTCCAAAGGACACAGTCATACAGTCTTAACCACTGAGCTTCCACTTCCCAGGAGAATCATATTTACGTATACATATTTTGTACGTCTTTGCCGTTTTGCTTTATTCCAGTTCGTGGCACAGTCTAACTGTCAACAGTTCCTGAACACAGTGTGGTTCGGTGAGATGGCGAGTTACCGGCGTAAGCACACGGGGTTGAAGCTGCTGACGGTTCTGAGCGTAACTTTGCTCTGGCCTCTACTCTCAGTGTGCTACCTGCTTGGGCCACGCTCACGTGTCGGCCACATCATCCACACGCCCTTTGTCAAGTTCATCATCCACAGCGCTTCTTACCTTACCTTTCTCCTACTGCTTAACCTCTACTCACTGGTCTACAACGAAGACAAGAAGAACACCATGGGCCCAGCACTGGAGTTTATCGACTACCTGCTCATTCTCTGGATCATAGGTAAGTGCTGTATCGGTGCTATCATACCCATTGTGACTTACCTGGAGACTTTGGGCTACATCACCATGTCAGACTGTATTGTTTACGTTTTTAAAAAATCTGTTGGCCAGATGGCTGTATAATTATTTTGTGATGGAACAAATGATGGAAGTTCAGAAACCTCTCAACTTTATAAGACATTTACGAAACGATCCAATCTAATGGCAGCAGCTCAATGAATAACATAAGTGATAGTTTGTGTACTTCAGATGCTTTGGAGCCCCTGGAATTTGTCTCAGAATTATATACAGAATGGTGTGAAAAACAAAAAGCACCTGGTTCTAGAGACTTCTTGTTGCTAAGAGAAATCAGAAGAGAATGGTTTTAGCTACCAGGAAGAAGAACTACTTAAATAAGCACTCTTTACAAACGTGATGAGCTGAAAAGCATCTCAGAAGACTTGGTCCTGATGGCAAATAGCCAGTTATTTTTGGGGTGGTGGTAGCTCAGTGGTTAAGGCTCTGGGTCACTAATCGGAAAATCATGTTATTGCCAGGCTGCCACTTTTGGGGGGTTCGAGCCAGGCCCTTAGCCTTAAGCGTAACTTACTGTGCTCCAGGGGCACTGTATCATGGCTGTCTGTGTGCACTGACCCCAGCTTCCTAACATCACTGGGATATGTGAAGAGATATCCTCCTGGTGGTGGGATAGATTATCTAGAGAATGTTTAACTGGACAAACAAGGTGAGTAAGGAATATAGGAATAATATTATTTTATTTATTTATTTATTTGTTTGTTTGTTTATTTATTTATCTACAATTTGGGTACATTACATTTGGATTTTTTTTTTATTATTGTTAAGATTTGTATAGCAAATTAAGTTTATGATTAGAGAGATATGAGATATATGTGATAAATATGAGGTAGATGTGATAAATGTTATATACTGTATATGAGGTAAATGTGATAAATATGTAATAAATATGAGGTAGATTTGATAAATATGAGATATATGTGATAAATATGAGATACCTATGAGATATATGTGATAAATATGAGGTAGATGTGATAAATGTTATATACTTTATATGAGGTAAATGTGATAAATATGTGATAAATATGAGGTAGATGTGATAAATATGAGGTGATGTGGTAAATATGAGATACCTATGAGGTAGATGTGATAAATATGTAATAAATATGGGGTAGATGTGATAAATGTGATAAATATAAGGTAGATGTGATAATTATGTGATAAATATGGGGTAGATGTGATAAATATGAGGTAGATGTGATAAATATGAGATACCTATGAGGTAGATGTGATAAATATGTAATAAATATGGGGTAGATGTGATAAATGTGATAAATATAAGGTAGATGTGATAATTATGTGATAAATATGGGGTAGATGTGATAAATATGTGATAAATATGGGGTAGATGTGATAAATATGTGATAAATATGGGGTAGATGTGATAATTATGTGATAAATATGGGGTAGATGTGATAAATATGTGATAAATATGGGGTAGATCTGATACATGTGATAAATATGAGGTAGATGTGATAAATATGTGATATATATTAGGTAGATGTGATGAATATAAGGTAGATGTAGATGTGATAAATATGAGATAGATGTGATAAATATGAGATAGATGTGATAAATATGAGGTAGATGTGATAAATATGTGATAACTTTGAGGTAGATGTAGATGTGATAAATATGAGATAGATGTGATAAATATGAGATAGATGTGATCACTATGAGGTAGATGTAATAAATATGTGATAACTATGAGGTAGATGTGATAAATATGAGGTAGATGTGATAAATATGTGATAACTTTGAGGTACATGTGACTGACTGAGTGCGAGTGTGTGTTACTGTCCATTGAGTGACCATTAATGTCCATAGTGCTCAGTTAAGGAGGTGGGAGCAGGGTTATGTTGTGGGAGGGGTGAGAGGGAGCCTTCACAATGGCAGAGGCTCTGCATATGCAGCCTGTGATTTTAGAGCTTTTTCAGCTGTAATGTGGAAGTAAGTATGCATATCTGAAGTTCACTTTTAGCTCAATAACTAATGTCCTTCATACTTACATAAAAATATGTTTCCAAGATTGTCTCAGTTTAGGGCTAAGCTGGTACACAATTTAGAACGTTTGTATTGAAGTATACTGCAGGAAAGGATCCACAAGATGGAGGAAGATCACTGCACTTGTGATGTGTGTGTGTGTGTGTGTGTGTGTGTGTGTGTGTGTGTGTGTGTGTGTGTGTGTCGCTGTAAATATACATGTATGGTTGCAGCTGTGTGGGAACACACTGGGAGGTCTTCATGTTGTGAATGCAGATCCACTGTGCTTTTTTTTGCCTTAGTGTAATTTATTTAGAGCTTACAGACAGACGCTCATATTGTGTGGGATGGAAAGTGTGTGTGTGTGTGTGCGTGTGTTTTTGTGTTGACTCCAGTAAATTTTATTTAATTAAGATGAACACCGTAGAGATGCTAGATGGCATTTTGGAATCTTTTTCCATATGTACACACACACACACACACACACACACACACACACACACACACAGTGTAACCATATACAAAGGACAGAGGAAAGCATTTTTCAAACATTTCAGATACTTTTCATAAAACACATCACAATACAAATTTTATTTGTAATATATATACACACACATACACACATACATACGTGTATTATTAACGGCCAATTAATGCAGTGAGCATTTCTGTTTGACCATTTTTATTAAAAATATAAATAAATATTAAATATTAAATATATATTATATTAAAAAAAATATTATATAAAATTAAAACCTTCAACGCAACACACATTTCTTTACTCAGATATATATTTAAAAAAAAACTCCTACATTTTTAATCACTAAATACCGATGTGCCAAGTCTTTATCATAGCAAAACATAGCAAAAGTTTTTTTTGGTGTCCTGATGATAAGATAAGATAAGATAAGATAAGATAAGATAAGATAAGATAAGATAAGATAAGATATACCCTTATTCGTCCCACAGTGGGGAAATTTCTTTGTTACAGCAGCAAAGGGAAAAAAAATACAAATAAATGCAAATATATAAAAAGAATAGACACATACTATAATATATAGTATATACAATGTATAAATACAAATAAGGAAAAAAGTACGTATTGCAGGTAGTATTGCATATATTGATTGATATAATTTAAAACACCATAATTACTTCAAAACATAATTACTTGAAAAAGTATTAATTTAAGATACATTTAAAATTTAATCGAGTGACAGCATTAAAATATATGATTCGCCCCTATTACGATGCAGTGTGATCCGCTTGCAAATCCATTCAACACAATGCAATTCAATGCAACAAGATATAATGGTAAAAATATGATGCTTAATATGGCACACAAAGTTTTATTTCTTTGGTTCAGACCATAAGCAAATCATCAGTTTACTTAAGTGTTATCTGACTTCTAACACATGGTCCTTTCACATAGGGGTCTTTGTAGCAGCAGTGGTGCCCAGAGAATGCTATCTATCACACCTTTAAAGAAACTAAAAGGTCAGACAGAGGTGAAATTAAGGGCTGATTTAGGAGACAATGTCAGATTATTAATTTGCTGTAATTTTGCTGAAGTTTGCTGTATGTTGCATAACTCAAGACATTTAAACCTATATTTAATGAATCTGTCAAATGAAGTGGCACAAATTTTAAATCTAAATTTTTCTAAATCTAAATAAATCTAAATAACAATAACACCAGACAGCATTCATTATACAGTGGTTCCATCATTGATGAAGTTATCAACTGTTTACTGTTGGAGACTTGAGTGCAAAACTGTTCGTGTTAAACTGTTCATTTAAAAGTAATCACAATTCCGTTTGCATTCGAATGTCCGAAGTCAAATTTGCATTTCCGATGCCTTGCACTGAAAACTGTTAATCAAGTGTCGGGGGTGGGACTGTATTATTGGGCGTGTTTGTATGGGAAGAGACGACACGCTCAGTCGACGGCCAAAAGGGGAAGTGTCAGAAATAAACAATGGAGGTAGTCAGTGAAATTGTAGAGGGCATTATGATGCTCATGCAGCAAGTTGGTGACAGTTCAGTTTTTAGTTCACGGCATCAAAGCGTACAAGGGTTTGGAAATTTTAATGCAAAAGGAATTGCGATTCCATTCGAGTTTTGACAGGAGAGAAAGTGAAAAAGCAAACTTGGTAATTAATATTTCTCTTTAAATATCACTTGGTCATAACTTGTAAGACATGGGAAATACAGTTGCAAACAGAACTTGGTTTCACACATAACACGCAAACTGTAATGCAACATTTGCGATTGCGTTTGGATTATGTCACAATTTGTGCGTCCACGTATGGAAAATGCAATTTGAAATTCCTTTTGAATATTGTCTGGAATATCCTTCTCTTAAGACAATTTCCATTGTTAAAGACATGGAGTTGAATTGAATAGTAAAAACCTTTGGGATGAATGTGATCACCGACTGCACCCCAGGCCTCCTCATCTCCTCACCTACATCAGTACCTGCCTTTACTAAAGACCTTGTGACTGAATGAGCGCAAATCTCCACAAGCACACTCCAAAATCTAGTGAAACATCTTCCCAGAAGAGTGGAGTTTCTTATAACAGAAAACAGGGACTAAATGTGGAATAGGAAGACCAAAAGTACATACCAATATTATGATCAGGTGTTGACCAACATTTTGTACATTTGCATAGTAAAACTGCAGAAATGAGTACAGTGATTTCTAATGAAGTCGGTGGTGAGTGTATCAGGGGTTTAGAATAAGTGCATTAATAGAAGTGCACTAATAGACATTTATGTGATTTATGGATTCAAATACATGCAAGTGTGTACTGTATCCTAATGGGGAAAAACTAGGTCTACGGATGGATGGATGCATAGATGGATGCTTAGATGGATGGATGGATATCATGATATCAATCTAAATTGCCATCCTCCCAACTCACATTAAAATATGTTTAAGTTACAATTGTAATTAATTTTTCGGACAACAGAGGGCTCTTTAAATACCAGATGGCTTTGTGGCTTCAGCTTTATTTGGTTGCTACATCTTTTATGATCTTTTATATGTGTTGGTGTATGTAGGCACACTTTTGTGTAATTGGGGTCGTTTAAATGAAACTCTTAAACATTTCAAATATACATTTTACCAAAATTAGCAAGGATCAATGGGCAAAAAAACCTCTTTAAAGGAATGTGAGGAATTCTTTATATCTTAGTCTTTAAAGCTGTAGGGGTGAGTGTGTGTACTGATGGATTTATCTCTCTCTCTCTCTCTCTCTCTCTCTCTCTCTCTCTCTGCAGGAATGGTGTGGTCAGATGTGAAGCGTTTGTGGTACGAAGGCCTAGAGGACTTCCTGGAAGAGTCGAGGAACCATCTAAGTTTTGTGATGAATTCTCTGTACCTGGCCACCTTCGCACTGAAAATAGTGGCTCACAGCAAGGTTAGATATTAAAGTAGACAATCATCCTTAAAAAACAAACATTAACAATGGAGAAAAAATACTAATACTGACCGCTTGTGCATGTAATTCAAACCTGCCGGCTCTTTTAGATCTTTACACACTGTACTGAGGGATCTCCAAATACCTCTGTATAAAAACGTCTGATTCGTATCACAGATGGTACTTTGGTTGGATGTAAACGTGAGCCGAATAAATGCGATGAGAAAAATGAGGATATGATTTATAGTGAAAAAATATGGACCAAAATTTTGCATTTTGCACAGAAATGTGAAACAGATTTCCAAACTTTTGACAGGCACTGTATGAAACCTCATGTCAAAATGTTTTTTCCTCTGCTTGCTCTCTCTGACATATGGAATGTTGAATAATTGATTATGTTCAGTGTGAGAGTGCCTGCTGTGGGCAAAACCTTAAATCCTCAGTATATTACTCACAACCCTCTGAACTGCAGCTCTGGCTTGTTAATCTGCTGGCGTTTTCCTGCTCTATATCACTTGGTACTATGGACATTGTCTCAAAGCAGCTTTATTATATTATATTATATATATATATATATATATATATATATATATATATTATATATTATATACAGGGAGTGCAGAATTATTAGGCAAATGAGTATTTTGACCACATCATCCTCGTTATGCATGTTGTCTTACTCCAAGCTGTATAGGCTGGAAAGCCTACTACCAATTAAGCATATTAGGTGATGTGCATCTCTGTAATGAGAAGGGTGTGGTCTAATGACATCAACACCCTATATCAGGTGTGCATAATTATTAGGCAACTTCCTTTCCTTTGGCAAAATGGGTCAAAAGAAGGACTTGACAGGCTCAGAAAAGTCAAAAATAGTGAGATATATTGCAGAGGATGCAGCAGTCTTAAAATAGCCAAGCTTCTGAAGCGTGATCATCGAACAATCAAGCGTTTCATTCAAAATAGTCAACAGGGTCGCAAGAAGCGTGTGGAAAACCAAGGCGCAAAATAACTGCCCGTGAACTGAGAAAAGTCAAGCGTGCAGCTGCCAAGATGCCACTTGCCACCAGTTTGGCCATATTTCAGAGCTGCAACATCACTGAGTGCCCAAAAGCACAAGGTGTGCAATACTCAGAGACATGGCCAAGGTAAGAAAGGCAGAAAGTCGACCACCACTGAACAAGACACACAAGCTGAAACGTCAAGACTGGGCCAAGAAATATCTCAAGACTGATTTTCTAAGGTTTTATGGACTGATGAAATGAGAGTGAGTCTTGATGGGCCAGATGGATGGGCCCGTGGCTGGATTGGTAAAGGGCAGAGAGCTCCAGTCCGACTCAGACGCCAGCAAGGTGGAGGTGGAGTACTGGTTTGGGCTGGTATCATCAAAGATGAGCTTGTGGGGCCTTTTCGGGTTGAGGATGGAGTCAAGCTGAACTCCCAGTCCTACTGCCAGTTTCTGGAAGACACCTTCTTCAAGCAGTGGTACAGGAAGAAGTCTGCATCCTTCAAGAAAAACATGATTTTCATGCAGGACAATGCTCCATCACACACGTCCAAGTACTCCACAGCGTGGCTGGCAAGAAAGGGTATAAAAGAAGAAAATCTAATGATATGGCCTCCTTGTTCACCTGATCTGAACCCCATTGAGAACCTGTGGTCCATCATCAAATGTGCGATTTACAAGGAGGAAAACAGTACACCTCTCTGAACAGTGTCTGGGAGGCTGTGGTTGCTGCTGCACGCAATGTTGATGGTGAACAGATCAAAACACTGACAGAATCCATGGATGGCAGGCTTTTGAGTGTCCTTGCAAAGAAAGGTGGCTATATTGGTCACTGATTTGTTTTGTTTGGTTTTGAATGTCAGAAATGTATATTTGTGAATGTTGAGATGTTATATTGGTTTCACTGGTAAAATAAATAATTGAAATGGGTATGAATTTGTTTTTGTTGTTGCCTAATAATTATGCACAGTAATAGTCACCTGCACACACAGATATCCCCCTAAAATAGCTAAAACTAAAAACTACTTCCAAAAATATTCAGCTTTGATATTAATGAGTTTTTTGTGTTCATTGAGAACATGGTTGTTGTTCAAATTAAATCCTCAAATAAAATTAATCCTCAAAAATACAACTTGCCTAATAATTCTGCACTCCCTGTATATATATATATAGTAACAGTACATCCTAAAGTGTTTCAATTGGATTACATCAGCAATTTGTCACCGGTTACAATCTTCTTTTTAGTAAAAAATAGTCAGCTATTATATAGCGCACCTGGAGCACAGAGGGTTAAGGGCCTTTCTCAAGGGCCCAAGAGTGACACCTTGGCAATACTGGGGCAATACTGACCTTTCAAATAGCAACCAAGAGCCTTAACCACTGAGCTACCACTTCCCCTAAAAGTCAGTAAGAGATGTGTCCTGACTTTTATAAGCAATCAGACTTATTATGGTCAAAAATACTGCACATTTTCAGCTCATGGACAATGAATTGATAATAAAACACTGGGGTCGCAGGTTTGACATGGCGAAGTGGTAGTTCAGTGCTTAAGGTTATGGGTTACTGATTGAAGCATTGGGGGTTCAAGCCCTTGTATCCCCAATCTGCCACTTTTGGGGCTCTTGAGCAATGCTCTTAAAACCTCTGTGCTCGAGTGGTACTGTACATGTCTGCCCCCAGCTTTCTAACATCAGTCAGATATGCAAAGAAAGAGTTTCTTTATGCTGTAAGGATCATGTGACTGGTAATCGCCTCACCATGTTGTACAGCTGACATGCTTTTATCCTCTCATGCATTACAGAATTTAGAGCTTTCAGATACTGGACACACTTTATATTTTCTGCCAGTAAAGTCTGGAAAATGTGGTCCCTTTCTTGACATAGACAGCCACAGACATCAGTGACAAGTCTAAGTATTGGCTTGGTCAGAAAGTTACATTTGGGATTTGATCTATATTGTTTGGAATTTCCCAGCAGATTTGAAAATGCACATTAATGTAAACTGAGTCTAGAAAAAGCAAAACTGGAACTGACTATAGAAATTACAGTACAGTTAGACCCCGACCTACGACCACTCGACTTACGACATTTCGGAGATACGACAGTCACCTCTGACGAAAAAAAAATATATATATATTTTATTCACTTTATTTGTATGTAAAAAAATAATTCTATGTGTTTACAGTGCCTCTTTATGTCTGCGTCGGAGTAGTCACTCTTCGTGACTTATGACCTGATGGACTTACGACCATTTTTTCGGTCTCTATCTACGTCGTAAGTTGGGGTCTACCTGTACTTAGATTCGGTATCTTTTGCAATGAAAGTAGCTCCCTCTATTGACAGGAGTTAAGAGTTTGCATGGGCAAACACAACTCACTTTTTCGCAATAACACCAATCAGCTTGATGTGCCTTCTCAAAAAGTTCACTTATTATTAGTAAGTGTACATGTATTTTATGTGGTGTATCAAATGTAGAAGTCTTTCTCTGTACAAGTTAAATAGAAATGATAACGCATTATAGCGAATGTGATGTGTGTTCATTTGCATTGAGGTCAACAACATTACCATTGTTTTTTTTTTGTTTTTTTTTTTTGTTTTTACCTTTGAAACATATATAGAAAGGATTATTTGTGACATTTTTTTTTTAGCTCATATTTTTCCGAAAGTGTAGCTTGCCTCCTTTTTCCTCACCAGGAGAATGGTCCATGCTATAAATCTGATCAGGAATTTTACGGTTCACAGGAAAAAATGTGGCACTCAAGTTTATAGTAACACCTTTCACTTCTTTTCAGCTCGTTCAAGGCTTGAGGCACACATCCATTAGACGTCACAATCTTGCTGTTAAACATGCCTTAGACACAATAGGTGATTATTCGATGTGTATGTTTCTAACAAGTGTGTGTTTGTCTACGTGTTGATCCAGTTTGAGAACGGACACACTGACCGAAAAGACTGGGACGCCTCTCACCCCATCCTGGTGGCCGAAGGACTTTTCGCCTTCGCCAACGTCCTGAGCTACTTGCGTCTGTTCTTCATGTACACCACCAGCTCTATCCTCGGCCCTCTACAGGTAAACAACAGAAGTGTTCTTTTTATGCCTATCTCATCACCAACACATTTAGAACTGGTCTAACCTCCTCTCTATCTACTTCATCTCCAGTTATACATGCAACGTGTCCTTCACGTACACATACACAAATCAATGATGCAATTTGAATCTCGAAATAAATAAGTCATGATTTTTGTTGTTGTTGTTGTTGTTGTTTTTTTATGTAATGACCGCTGATCTCTGTGCTTTTATTAATTCATTTTGCTTAAAGTGTACAATCAGGAATATTCGGAATAATATAAAAATAAACCAAAAAAAATTGAATGCAATATTGAATATGAAGATATATATATATATATATATATATATATATATATATATATATATATATATATATATATATATATATATAGACAGGTCTGGTGAGAAAATGTGAAGAAGTCAATACACTACTGGAGTATTGCGTGAAAAAGTATTGGCACCCGTGACTGTATTTGGTCACTCTAGCCTTACATTATTTATTAAAGATGGCATGCTGGTGTTTGTTGTAAACGTGAAACTGGTTGATTGTTAATGATAAGGTGTGGATCAGCGTTTAAGGGTTTTACATTTATGGCAGAAAATATGGCGATGTGTGGATCGGAAATCCAACATCGTAATCACTGAACTACCACTTCCTAAGCCCAGGTGTTTGGATTGCTGTTTAGAAGGTGATGAATCTGAAGCAATGGTAGTGAAAAGCTGTCTTAACTTTGGAGCAGTAGTTCAGCACCAGTTTTTTCCCTATCTACCATCACCCTACTGAACTCCACACTACACCGCTAGGACTCTGATGGTTCACTGATACTTTACTGATTCTACTGCAGCAATCATCATGCAGTTCTGCTCAACCTGGTTCATTCGATATCATTCTGGACAATTATTTATTTATATATTATTTTTATTATGATTGTTCTATGCAATCATTAAATTCAATTATCTTATATATAATACTTTATATATTCTAGATTATCATCATATCTATGTATCATCTGTATATACACTGTGTATAACTTATGTACAGTTGTACATACAATGTTCCTATTCCATATTGTACATTTTCATATCCCACATTATCTACTAAATATAGTGCTTTACACACATACTAATATGACTTGTATATACTGCTGCACATTTCTACACTACCTAGAGCCTTTATATTTATTTGTTGTATTTACTATCTATCTATCTATCTATCTATCTATCTATCTATCTATCTATCTATCTATCTATCTATCTATCTATGAATGAATGAATGAATGAATGAATGAATTAAAACAGTAGTAGAGCAAAGCTGTCTTAACCCTCAACTGTTGCATCAGAGATTCTTGTATCCCGGCCTATTTAAATATCTTATATCATGTATATCCTGGCCAAATAAGCACATGTAAAAGTACACTTTTGCAAATGCTATGAGGAACCCAGTCTCGTTATCTTATCATGTATATCCTACAAATATCCAAATACATGTGGGCCCCAGTAGTAAATCCTGTGTATGAGAAACAGTGTCCAGCCTTCATTGTATTTCCTCTGAAAAAAAGCTATAAAGTATTTTACAGGGTCACGTGAACAGTATGAGGTTATCTGCTCTCGGGAGCCCTTTTAGAATGTCATTGTAACAAAATGCTCTCAAGCTGCAATGAGAAATCTTTAACAGATGTGTTTCAAGTGACAGTAAATTAGGCCAGAAGTTATATACAGAGCTGCAGAAAGATTAACAACAACAGAGCATCTCTGTTAGGATTTAGCTCCATCTATTTCACTTAAAAAAAGGCAAAGATACATTTCCATGTAAAAGCTCAGTATTTCATTGGAAATGAAGCAATATACAGTGTAGAGTGTGTGGTCAGATGGTCTGTAGATTAGATCGTTAACAGAGAAAGCTATGTTTCTAGTTCCTGTTATACTTAGCTGTTTAATGGCTCAACAAAAAAAATCTAAATTGAGCATCACAATATCTAATCTCGATGTTCAATATTGTATTCTTATGGGTCAGAAGGTTTCGGTTCATTTTCTTTGTTACTGTACACAAATTGTTTTCATAGTAACTTAGGTAGGGGCTCAGCTGTAAGTTTATAGAAGAAGCTGGCAATGAAGATAAATGTTTTGTAGCCTCTATAATGTAAATGACGAAGGAATTTCTAAGACATTTTAAAGCATTAAATGTAACTTTAAATGGATAACAATATACAACAGTGTGATTTTAAATAGAAATAAAAAAATGGGAATCGTCAGATATTTTTACACAGGGTCTCAACTTTATTTTTGTAATTGTAATACATACTGTATGGTGGAGAAGTCAGGTGTGCCAATACTTTTGCCCATACCTGTCGAAAATGTTAAAGGTTTTGATTATTAGCTAAAAATGTAAACGATCAAAAAGAACCTCTTTTACAAGAAATATGAATTTACCGGTGTATGGTTATAATCAAAAATAGAAAAATGTAAGAAAAAGAGAGAAAGATTTGTAAAAGTTCAAAAGTTTTCTCCCAAAAATACTTTACACCAAAGATTTTATTCAAGTAACAATAGTTTCTATGTTATGGAAGCTGACAGAGTCGACTCTTATTAATGAGCCGAATCAAATTATTTGTCTGAATGCAAAAAATCTGAATTATTGTAAAAGTAATATGTAAAGTGGCCTGAGTGTTTGAGCCTACGTTCAATTTATCATTGCAAAATAATTAGTACTTGGTGTTCAGCATCTGGCCCAGATGTGCTTTGTGGGGTTTTTGAGTGGTTTAAGAAGAATAAAGGACTTTATGGTATTATGATGATGATGATGATGATGATGATGATGATGATAAACATTTGACCACTTATATGGCAACTAACAAGTTTTAATGAATCCATCATCAATCAACCCACATTCCCTACCTGATGTTTGACGAATAAAAGGGAAGAAAAGAGAAATTACTTGGTAGGGGGAAAAAAACACAAATCTATTCAATAATGTAAATTTAATAGATTATATCCAAATATATTCGATCAGATAATTCATCTGGTTCTTACTTAAATTTTTATTTGTTTATTTGTATAATGTAATTTTATGTATTTCTATTTTAAAAACAACAGATTTTGATTCAGATCTGATTTTTGTTTGTCAGAAAGGCACGAAATAAATGGTGCAATTATTGCCAATTTGACACAAACTCCAAAAGTTGAACTGAACAAAATCCAAGATGGCCGCCATCATCCGCTATTAAGTGACAGTGAAGGTTCATGGTTTTCAGATGGCTGTACATCCTGCTGTGTAAAAATCTTTAAGTCTGGACAAGGTTCTGAGTATGATATTAACATAAATATAGATGTTTGCTAGTTGTTATCTTTGTAGCTCTGTTGTACTTCAGATTCCAGACATGTTTTTCTTTATAGACAAAACATTTTAGTGGAACTTTATTGTCATGTTTAATATTTAGAAGAACTTCCCCTTGCTGCAGCCACTATTTTGACTCCCTGTATCTGCTTTATTTATCCTTTAGCACACAGTAGGTGTCAAAAAAAAGGCACCTCGAATCATTAAAAATTAAACCAAAATAATAGGATACTTACCATTTACAGACGTCAAGTGATTCAGAGGTACGCTATTAGCATTTAGACACCACACAGACATGATCTTGCATGTATTCCGCTTGTATTTAAATGCCAGCTAGTGATCTTTCTGCATGGAAATCGACGCTAGCTCACATATAATTATTACACTCCATCAAAGTAGCAAAGCAGAAGAAAAAGCTTGTCTTCTTTTTCGCTTCTCTGGTTTTGATTATGTAATGCCAACAGGATTTGCCTGATAACCAGATGGATTCTAAAGAATTCTCTCTTTCCGTCTTTTCTGTCAAAATCAATTCTCTCATTTCCTTCAGTCTCGTCGTTGTCTGCCGGTTTTGTGTCGGATCTTCGTCAGTTTTTTCAAGCTTGCTCACAAAACAGCACGTAGTCCTATGGCTATTCTTATTCATGCGGATTTGTTGCATAAAGCAAATCTTTCTATGTTGCACTTTTCAGGCTTCCCTAATAGCAGCAATGCAACAGCTATAATAAATACACATTATGAGAAATACTGTATATCCATGTTTTTTTGCTGCTGTGATTTTTGGATGCTGTTTGACTTTAAAACAGTGGCTGAACTGTGTGTTGAGTGATGCCCTGTTATTCTAGCTCAAATCATTATTTTGAGTGCTCGAATACCTTTTCCATGGTTTCCTCTGTTCTGGGAGAGGAGCTCATGCCGTGACATCACTGCCTGGCATGACAGCATGGAAATGTGCTCGAAAATATGGAAGGTATTTCTCTCTCACACACACACACACACACACACACACAGACTCTGTTTGTCTCTCTTCTTGCTCTTGTTCAGTGAGACTTTATACATCCAGACATTTAGTACACTGACTTATGTGTTTCAGTAATTTGTGCACAAAGCCAACTTTATGAAGATGTGCTTTACATGGCCTTTGGGATGAATGTGAACACTGACTGCACCCCAGACCTCCTCACCTCACCTACATCACTACCTGACTTTACTAACACTTTGAATGAGCACAAATCTCCATAAGCACACTCCAAAATCTAGTGGAACATCTTCCCAGAAGAGTGGATGGACTTATAAGAGCAAATGGTGACTAAAAGTGGAATAGGATGTTCAAAAACCTGACTATAAGATTTATATGTGATTATTAGGTCTGTTATTTAAACACATTTTCGAGTCTATAAATAAGAAAAAACACACAAAACAAGAGAATAGACTAATGAATTAAGATTGCAGAAAAATATTTAAACTAAAAAATAAGCAGGTATTAAATAGACTAAAATTAAAATGAAATGGGAAAAATGGAGACCACACAAAAGCACACAGGAAGCTTGAGAGGAAAGAAATGCGTTCAGGTTACAAAAAAAATCTACATGATAAATAAAACATTTATTAAGGGATGTATTTTTTTACACAATGCTGAACTTCTCATGATGTGCAAGACAAATCCTGCTGGGTGGCAATATCAAAAAATAATCAGCTTTGCCTCATGGTGTTTTTCCTTCTGCTTCATCTGTTTGTGTTATTAATGCTGGGCAGCTTTGCTGAGGATTATCTATAAATCCAGTATTTATGCAGTATCTGGTGTCTGAACCAAACCCCACTGGGTGTTGACTCAGCAGCCTTCCAGACATTCTGTTGCGCCATGTTTCCATCCACCCAACGGTCTGACTACAATACTGTTAAAATAATTCCAGAAATTTTGAATCATTACTGTGTAAGATGTTCTCATTGTTTTCTTTTCCTCTGGAGGGAGAGTGGAGGATTGGATGTTTGTATAGATGGATTCGTTTTGTTGTTACTGAGCTGTTCTGAACCCTGAACACTCAGCCATCTGGATATTATCCTATGCCACATCTAGAAACATTGATATTAAATCAGTCTGGTAGAGCAACCATATTAGCTATGGGGAATTGCCCTTTGCTTGACTTCACCATGATTGTAGAATAACTCATACAAATTGAGAGAAAAAAAAACAACAGTTTATTTGTGAATCTTCCTGAATCTTCCAAACTGTCCTCCACTTGCTCTCTATGCCTCAGTGTAATCAAATTTAGGACTTTATAAGAAAACTAGTTCTTCTTGTTGGTATGTAGACTATGTATACTGTGTGTATGTGTATATATATATATATAAATTATTTGATCCCCCGCTGAAGGTAGCTTTGAGGATGGATTTGGACTGTAGTTAATGTCAACAGTCTGCTATATTGACTCAGGACTACTGTACCCCGCAACATCGTATATCTGTGATAAATGGACATTTGGTGCAACCCAGTTGAGGACGAGGTTACCTCTTAAGTTTGGTTCCTCTCAAGGTTTCTTTCTGGTGCCATCTCAGGGAGTTTTTCCTTGCCACAGTCCCCATCAGGGACAAACTTACACTTATAAAGAACATCTTGTTCATTTTTATCACCACATTATCTGTGTAAAGCTGCGTTGAGACAATGTTCATTGTTAAAAGTGCTATACAAATAAAAATTTATTGATTTTGTATGTTTGCCCACTAACAAAGAAATGATCAGTCTATAGTTTTAATAGTAGGTTTATTTGAACAGTGAGAGGCAGAATTACAACAATAAAAATCCAGAAAAATGCATTTTGATGAGTGAAATAAGTATTTGATCCCCTTTCAATCAACAAGATTTCTGGATCCCAGGTGTCGATACAGGTAACGAGCTGAGATTAGGAGCACTCTCTGAAAGGGATCAATCAATCACATTTCAAACTCTCCACCATGGCCAAGACCAAGGATGTTAGGGACAAGATTTTAGACTATCCCAAAGCTGGAATGGGCTCAAAACACCATCGTCAAGCAGCTTGGTGAGAAGGTGACAACATTTGGTGTGATTATTTGTTTCTTCCTTGGAGCACTTTTGATAGATTCTGACCACTGCAGACCAGGAACATCCCACAAGAGCTGCAGTTTGGGAGATGCTCTGACTCAGACGTCTAGACATCAAAATTTGTCAAACTCAAAATCAAATCCTTACGTTTGCCCATTTTTCCTGCTTCTAACATTAACTTTGATAACAAAATGTTCACCTGCTGCCTAATTAGTAAATCCACCCACTAACAGGTTTCATGATGAAGAGTTCATCAGTGTTACTCACTTCCCCACTAATAAAGTTATAATGTCAATGTTATGCCTGGTCAGTGTATATACAGATAGTATACAGATTGATAATGATAGACTAGGACATGCTATGATTTTACAATTATGTGCACTTATAATAATTATGTATGTACATAGTGGAGCAGAACTGTATGATGTTCACAGGCAGTGAAATCAATAAAGCATCAATGAGACATCAGTGTCCAAGAGGTATTCAGTAGTGTGGTAGTGGTTGTGGTTTTCAGTATTCAGGTAGTGAGATGTCTCAGTGAGCTTTTGTTGGAAAACCATATGTGTGTATATACAGTATGAAAGCCAGGGACATTCTTGCCCCTGTTAAACCTACATTTCTGTATATGAACCTAATGTTTGTCCTGCCAACAAACACTAATGCTACATTCGATAGAACTACCAAGTCGGAAATTACAATTTGTGGGTTGCATTGTTTATTGTTTTACAAATCAGAGATCGTAAGTTCAAAGGTACATGATGTACATTAATGCATAAATAAAACTGAGCATGTGAAAGTAAAATGTACAATTGAGTGTTACTCTTCCCTGTAACTTTATGTTTAGAAGTATTGCTGTATGTAGTCTTAACATCATCCTTTCTCTTCACTTATACCGTTTATTTTTCTTTTTTTTCTACAGAAGATCAGGTCAGATTATTAGACCACGCTCATTAGATACGTGTTTCTAATACGTGTTATGTGATACGTGTTCCTCAAGTTCTGTATCATCCAAATATTTCTTTATCATGTACAATTTCCCTGAACTTCTGTGGAATAGAGAGAGTGTTCTATCTGACCGAGCTTGATTAATGATATCATGCAGCTAAATATTTGCTATATATATTATTTGCTCAACCTTTTCTCAATCCTAATTTAAATAAACGTCAGCCCAAAAATAGCAACTTAAAGTCTTTTGTGAGGCAGCAAAGTTTACAGTCATCTAAAAAAAATGTCCCAGAATCCTTTTTAAAGCATTTTAAATAAAGAACGCCTTCACAAGTCTTAATTAAAGCTGATGTTTGCCTCAGGAATGTTGTGATTGCAGGTCTGGAAATGACTAATCGCTGTACAGTTGGGTTGTGAAGCTGGGTAGATACTAAACACATTCCTGAATTGAGTAAACTGTTAAAATTGTGTGTGTGTGTGTGTGTGTGTGTGTGTGTGTGTAGATCTCAATGGGTCAGATGCTGCAGGAGTTTGGAAAGTTTCTCGGCCTGTTTCTGTTGGTGCTCTTCTCCTTCACAATCGGCCTGACTCAGCTTTACGGAAAGGACCAGAAGGATCCATCCAAGAGCAAAGACGACAACATGGACTGCGAAGGAATCTTCTGCGAACAGCAGAGCAATGACGCCTTCCAAACGTACCTTTTTTTTGCATATTTATCCTCGTTTACAAAAAAAAGTTTTGAACTTATAGGCACTGACATATAAATTCATATTTTATAGCCTATTTCTCTTAGTAAAGCTGCTTTGGGACAATGTTTAATATTAAAAGCACGCGTCATATTAAACTGAATTAAATTGAATTACTTCACACATTCTCACCAGAACTGCAGGGTTATGCTTGTGGTCTCCAGTGGTGGACAAATGATCTCTCAGTCACTTAGTGATGTCTATAAACCCAAAACCTTCTTTTCAACTACTTCAAAAAAATTTTGTAAATACGGCCTACGGGTGTTGTGTCAGGAGTTTCTCAGATCATTTATTCCTCTATAAATACTCTGCCTGATGTTGAACTGATGCTGAACTGCATGTTGGTGATCAGTAGATACATAAAGTGCCAATCAGAACGAGCTCAAGACAGCGTGTGCTCTACACTGATTGGGGTCTTGCTGCGTGATCCTCATAAATAAAAAGGCTGAATTTAGAAAAATGTAGTTGGGTAAAAAGTACGATATTTGACTTCGAAATGTAGTGAAGTTAAAGTCTTCACAAATGGAAATACTTCAGTAGACTAGATACACATGAAAAAGCTTCTAAAGTACAGTAAAAAATTACATTTACCTTGTTACTGTCCACCACTGTATCCTTGTAATATCGTGTGTAATTTGATTTTAAAATGTCATTTTTTAATTTATTTACATTTTTCAAGATTGAAAGTCACGTATTGACTCACACTAATATACATTGTGCTGTCTTTTTTTTCCAGGTTTATGGGGACGTGTTATGCGCTCTTCTGGTATATCTTCTCTCTGGCCCATGTGGCGTTGTTTGTGACCAGGATCAGCTACACGGAGGAGCTGCGCTCGTTCGTGGGTGCCCTCATCGTCGGCACGTACAACATTGTCGTCGTGATCGTTCTCACCAAGCTTCTAGTGGCCATGCTGCACAAGAGCTTCAGACAGATCGCTGTGAGTGAACTTTTAAGGTTTTGGGAACTTAACCTTACGTTCACACTAGCAAGCAGCAAATAAAGGGTAGCACTGGCATGATTTCAGTTCTAGCAGTAAACAACTGAGAGTTGATCAATTCTATGCTAATTACAATTTGTGTCGATTGATGCTAGTACAAACCTGATCATGTAGCATGTAATACAAATTATTTAGACACTAATTAGTTCATTTTTTAATGTGTTTCAATTAAGAAACCAATTTCATAGAAAATGCTCCATGTGCACTCTAATTGTTTCTGTTTTTTCAAAACACTGTTTTGACTACAGAACCATGAGGATAAAGAATGGAAATTTGCCCGGGCCAAGCTCTGGCTCAGCTACTTTGATGATAAATGCACATTGCCTCCACCGTTTAACATCCTGCCATCTCCGAAGACGCTGTGCTACTTAGTGACGAGCCTGAGCAAGTGGATCTGTTCCCACACGTCTACTGGAAAGATGAAGAGACAAAACAGCCTTAAGGTCAGTCAATGTCAATGTCAGAAAACTGATTTCTGGGAAACTCAAAGCTACTAGGTTTGTTCTTATTTTAAAGTTAGTTCATTATGTACTTGCACAAAAAGGCTTCAGAGAATCTGCTGAATGAAACTGATCACATCACTGTCAATAAGAAAGAGTATTTTTCTATTAAACATTCTTTGCTTTGGGAACTCAAAATGACAATTTAATTCAATCTAATCCGGGTCAGGGCAGTTCAAATTCAGCTCTCTCCTGACTGGCAGCTTTAGACAATGTTTATTGTTAAAAGCGCTATTCAAATACATTGAATTGAATTGAATTGAATTGAATTATAGTGAAGTCTCAAATAAACTACTGTCACATTGAGGCCATGTGCACACTCATTTTCATTCGAAAACGCATATTTTTGGCCTCCTATCCACTCTGGGACGGTGTAGTTTTTGAAAACGCTCTCCAACGTGGATCCATTCGAAAACGCCGTAGTGTGGACTGTGAAAATGGAGGCTTTGGCAACAAAACAATAAAGCATTTTTAATCACGTGACACGGTCACGTGACCAATTCAGGCAATTCTACCACGTGTCTGTACTTAAGCCTTATAGCCTTTAGTTTTGTTGGTAGTTTTTAACGATTCATAGTTTTATTATGACTTTTATTACTACAGTATGTCATCAGCAGGATACTGTTTTTAAAAATGTCTAATAATTCTAATATTTGTTTTGCCACGTTTCCCAGCTCATATTCTCCCTCTCTTTTGCAACTATATACTCGGTGCCTTTCCTCGACATTGCCACGACATTTCAAAGAGCCGGAATATAAATAAAAGTCAATTTAAGTCAATTATTTATTTGTATGGTGTTTTAGTTATATTTTGCCAGAACTTCTATTTAGTACTGAGCTCAGCGTGTGAAGTTGTAAAAGTAATCTCTAGCGGTGAATGTATCAGTTTCTTTTGGAGGTCAAACCTGCAGCCATTTTTTAAAGGCTTCAAGGTTTTCTGTCGGGCTTCAGATCCCCCTGAATGGCACAAACTCTATATACCAGGAACAGATTGAGAAAAAAAGTGGTCAATCTCTGACTTATGGATACATCTATCATTTTAAAATGAATATCGGGAAATTACTATATTTCTGTAAAACAGCATTGGAACAATGTCTATTGTTAAAAGAGATATACATTTACAAATGAATGGCATCTGGCAGACTGACTTAATTAAAAATTTGAGCGATAAATTGAGCTTCAAAACTACAAATAAACATGGACATCGTATGTTACAAACTAACTAACCAGCTAAATGAGTGGTGTGAGTGAAATTTCAGTCTAAATGAAGCAATGTATCCAGAGCAATGTACATTTATTACATTTCTGCAACTGAGCATTGAGTGTTAAGGCACTTGCTCAAAGGCCGTTAATACAGAAATTCAATGTCTTAACAACTGAGCTAATACTTTCCTATAGAAATAAAACTGTATGAAATTTATCATAGAAGCATTTGCTTGAGATCAATCAACACATCTTAATTGATTAAACCGTTTAGACTGAGATTTTACTTTTAATACTCATTTTGCTGCTTAATTTATGACAAAATACGTCCTAGGGTGCCCAAAAAGGCTAGAAACAGCCTTGAACCTACAGTAGGTTCCCTTTTAAGTCTGGTTCCTTTCAAGGTTTCTTGCTCAGGATGTTTTTCCTTGCTACTGTCACCAGTGGCTCATGATATACAGATAAGTAAACATCTTATAATAATTTATGATGTTAAAATGTAAATTTGTAATTATTTATTTCTGTGAGGTTTTTTTTGGTGCTATACAATGGGGAGAGGTGGTAGCTCAGTGGTTAAGACATTGGACTAGGGAGGTCACAAGCTCAAATCCCAGCATCACCAAGCTGCTAATGCTGGGCCCTTGAGCAGGGCCCTTAACCTTCAACTGCTCAGTTGTAAGTCACTCTGTATAAAGGTATCTAAAAAAATGACAAATATAAATGCAGATAAAATAGAATAGTGTTGAGTATCAAACTGTATAAAGCTTAAACTTTAGAAAGAGAAAGAGCCTAACTCGTGAATATTGAGGAATAATTTGCATTGTTCCCTTTTTTTGTTTGTGTTTACAGCACTCCAATTTGATAGCTGAGAAATATATTGGCAAGGAATGTGCTGCAAAAACAAAACACATGCAAAAGCAAGGAGATTGAACCCAATCCCACTTTTTAAGAAGATCATGAGCCTGTGGAGTTTTGCAATAAATCTTCTTTCTGATTTGATTATTGGGTTCTGGTTTTCAGGCCAGAGGAAAGGAGAACAGGCTCAAGGTCAGTGAGCGATGGCCTGCTAGTTAGAGATAGACTCTTCTGGTGATGTCTTCTCCCAGATGTTACAGGATCGTTTCTACCATAAATAATAATTATCTTGCAGTGAGTGGAAGCAGGTGCAGCTTTCCGATCATTGCTGCAGGGTCTGTGTGTGGAGTTTCACATGTTCTCCATGTGTCCTTGTGGGCCACTTTTGGATTCTATCTATCTCTGTACTTCTTCCTCCAATAGGTGTTGAGTTACATGTTCTTCGTGGTACATGGGATTATGACAATATCCATTCATTTATTTATGAGGTTTAAAATGTATTCCTTCAAAAGTGTGAGGTAAAACTCCAATAAATTGTTGACCCTCTCCATCTTGATGGTGGCTTTTTCACATCTGCAGACAACTTTTCCATCCAGCCTGGTATTCCTGTGAATGTGATTCGATCATGTGCTTGTTTTTCAGGAGTGGAAGAACCTGAAACAGAAAAGGGACGAGAACTACCAGAAGATTATGTGCTGCCTAGTGCATCGTTACCTGACGTCTACGCGGCAGAAGATGCAGAGCACCGACCAGGCCACGGTGGAAAACCTCAATGACCTACGGCAAGACCTGTCCAAGTTCCGCAACGAGATGAGAGACCTGCTCGGCTTTCGCACATCCAAATACGCCATGTTCTATCCCAGAAGCTAAAGCCACGATTTGCCATCTAGCATGCCTGGAAATGCTTCTTCTTCTACTTTTGCAGCAGGGACATTGTGAAGTCCTGAGACTGGAATACTATAATAATATATTTATTCTACACACAAGGCCTCCAGATTTAGAACTTGTCTGATTCCTAATCGTTACACTTGTTTTCTAAAAAAAAAAAAAAAAAGTCTTTCTTTTGGACTAAAGTATATAATAAAGTTTTTTGGGAAAAAAAAAAATGCATAACAATTTTCTTTGTTTGATTTTCTCTGGAAACTTTCTAAACTCTTTAATAAGCCCCAGGGTTTAGACAGAGAATTCAAAAGACTTGATTCTAAGGTTGATGTTTTGTGATATGAGATGCTTATAGACTCTGAGGCACAGGTGAAATATTGATATTAGAAGTCCCAAGAGTTTTAAGAGAGCAGATTAGAGTTTACAGTTGAATCTGAAGACATTGTGTTGAAGTAAAAAAGATCCATTATGCCACCAAAACAGCTTTGACTCATTATGACTTGGATTCCACAAGACTTCAGAGTTATGCTTTGGTATCCAAGACGTTAGCAGCAGAGCCATGAAGTCACGCAAGGTGGGGCTTTCATGGATCATACAATATGTGTTTGTTAAGCATGTCACATAGATCCTTGGTTGGATCGAGATCAGGGAAATTTGGATGCCAAGTCTGCACCTTGAACTCTTTCTCATGTTCCCTTAAACCATTTGCAAACTTGTATTAAAAATTGAGCTGCATCACATGACCCAATTAATTGATTTTTGTTAATATTAAAGTTTTTTTTTTAACTCCTAAATATTAGATCAGTCCAGTTCATGTTCTTTCTATACTAAAGAAGATTACAATCCAAATGAATAGATTTGTAAACCTAAAAACTGCAACAATCAGCAAAAAACTGCATCTTCGTTAGGTTTAAAGTGTGTGATAAAACTTGTACCAAATTTCGAGGCTTTTTTGTTGTTTTAAACGATTGAATTGAAATGATTAACGAATTATTTATTAAGATCAATATTAAAGTTTTATGCTTTGGAATGTTCCTATATTACTAAATCCATAACATAACAGACAATCAAAATATTTATATATATATATATATATATATATATATATATATATATATATATATATATATATATATATATATATATATATAAACAAGGCTGCTTTTAGAACCTTTTGTAAAGTTTTATTTTAAACCCATGTTTGAAAATTTTACAATGGTATGAAGTTCAAACAGATCAGACAAAAAAAAACACCACGATTTTTTACTGTTATTAACATTTATAAATTAACATTCGCTATTAAGAATCAGATTTGCATGAAAATATTTTATAGCGACAGTTTCATTGAGCATGTAACGACAAAACGTGTCGTCCTGACTTCACGTGCTATAGGAAGTTTTTTTTCCTTTGTGTTCAGAATGAAAATCTATGAAAAAGTCCAGAACAGTTTTGAGAATGTCGCTATTATATTATTATCTCAGGTAATAATTTGCACCTCAGATTATGTACATTCATCCTTTACTGAACAAGAAGAAATCAAAAGTAAACACTTGTGCGGGTGAAGAATGCAACATTAACACCTTGGATTTTTTCCACATTTCTGATATCTATTAAAGAAAAAAAGTTTTTTCCTGTCTAACAATCTAAACTGTATACAAATATGTTTTACTAAACTCACAATATTGCACGTTATAATGAAGAAGATGAATCTGTAGAAACCAGAGTGAAAGAATCTTGGCTTGGATATCAGATGTGGATATTTTAGCTTCGACTCTGACCGGGATTCACGTTTCAACACTCCAGTCATTTTTGCCATTTTCCCAGAACATTCCAGAACAAAAATCCAGTCATAGCACTTTATATAATAGTACAGAGAGCACCTATTGTTTAACTTCCTAAGTATTTCTGCTCTTTTCCATCTGCATCATTGTTGAGTTTTTCTACACATCTTTTAACAACAGAGTTTATTTGTGCTCATTCTAATGTGCTATTAGTTTCTACTTACACTAGAAAGCATGCCATTATTTACTATTTAAGGAAAGGGGTCTCCAGTGTCAGAGAATTGTACACCTTTAACTTTATAGTCCCCAATTCACTAGTCTTCAGGACAGAGGACTTTGTACTTTGTGGATTTTGATAAACTTGATAAACTTTTTTTTTTATCTAATTGGCATTTATACCTGCTGTGATGTTGGCAGTGTGATTGATGGTCCAGGTGGTGAAGGTGGATGAGTTTAAATACTTTGGGAGAGTGTATTAGAGGAGTGAAGAAAAGAGTGCAGGCAGGGTGGAGAAGAGTGATAGCAGGAGTGATTTGTGATAGAAGAGTATCTGCAAGAGTAAAAGGGAAAGTTTATAGGACTGTGGTGAGACCTGAGATGTTGTATGGATTAGAGACAGTGGTATTGAGTAAAAGACAGGAGGTGGAGCTGGAGGTAGCAGAGATGAAGATGTTGAGGTTTTTGTTGGGAGTGATGACGATGGACAGGATTACAAATGAGTTTATTAGATGGACAGCGCATGTAGGACGTTTTGGGGACAAAGTAAAGGAGGTGAGATTGAGACATGGACATGTGCAGAGGAGGGACATGGGGTATATCAGTAGGAGAATGCTGAGGATGGAGCCACCAGGAAGGAGGAAAAGAGAAAGACCAAGGAGGAGGTTTATGGATGTGGTTAAGGAAGACACTCCAAACAGGAAAAGCCAAAAGAAGAAGAGGAAGACAAAAAATGCTAAAGATGCTCATGCTGGCGAAATGCTATGTGACAAAAGGAATTAATAATTTTATGACCTGCTTTAAAGCACTTACTACAGCAGGGTGATGTGATACTTCATCATAAAAGCATATGCACCAAGTGTTTTATTCCTTATTTATTATAGACCTATGCGGTATAATTACATTTTCCTTCACTTGAACTAGAAAACCCAAACACATTCCAGCATGACAATGCCCCTGGGCACAAAGTCAGCTCCATGAAGATCTGCTTTAAATGGGTTTGAAGATGTAGAAGATCTCCTGCCATAGAGCTCCAAACCCTATTGAACACCTTTGGGATGAATGTGATTGCTGACTGCACCCCAGACCTCATCACCTTCTCACCTACATCACTACCTGACTTTACTAACAGCCTTGTGATTGAATGTATCTTTACAAATCTCCACAGAATCTAGTTAGTGGAACATCTTTCCAGAAGAGTGGAGGTTATTCTAACATGGGATAGGGAATAAATGTGGAATGGGAGGTTCACACTTTTGTCTATTTAGTGTATATTATACAAAACCATAAGAGTTTCACCATCTCTAACACCTTCTATGTAGAGCTCTACAGGTATATACCAGAAATGACGTAATTGCTACAAACTGACCTACTGTCGACAGTGTACATAAAAAAAGAGGTTATTTCAAGGCGGTAAGAGAAAAACTCTTTACAACTCCAACTTTACAACTTTTTACATATTTTTTTTTCTAGTCCCAGTGGGTGGAGCTTTTAATAATCACACTTTATTAGATGGACATTCTCATTGACCAGAAGGAAGCTGGGATTCAGTCGCCACTTTCAACGCTGGCACTGGAGGACCTCAGGCATTATTTTTTATTTCCTTCCTTATAATATACAGTTCTGTTTTTTAATTTCTCCATTACCTCATTCCACATCCCCATTTGTCCTGACAAAAAAAATCCTAATAAAGGATAATTTTCTGTCTTTCTGAACACACGATTTAAGATGGTAGAAGGTGAAAGGGCAAGATCAGCATCTCTTGTTCTTCAGAACGTTAAACGCTCGCTGGTTCTTGGCCTTGAAGGACATGACGAAGTGGTCTGGAGCGATCAGGCCACGACCCTCTTCGTCCGTCTGGCCCATGAGGATGTAGTTCAAGCCTAGTGACAGCACACAGAGAGAGCCTGAATGCAGTGACGTTACGGCAGAGACATTCAGGAAGGGCGTTCATCAGTATCTCACGTTACTGACGCTCCATACGCTTATACACTGTTATATAAGCATATGGGGTTCACATTTTTACCCTTTTTTTTTCTGACAGTGAGTTTTGCCGCTTACCTTACGCCGACATCAAGCTTTACATATTCAGCTCGATGCTGCAGTAGTATGAAGGCAAACTCAGAGCCAAATCATATCTCATTAATGGAACCTGCTGGCTGTAGCACACAATCTGTCTTTATCAGCATACAGATTTTATTTTGTTCAGTTCGGTCGTTCAGCATTACACAGAGTGACTGTGAAAAATAATCAATTCAGTCTAAAACTCTAAATGTGGAGTATAACAAGCCGGTCTAAACACCATGGTTTTATAAGTATGCCATTGTGGTTGTCTGAGAGACGGAGTGTTACCGAGCGAATAGAGGGTAATTGGTGAAATTGTGCACCCACAGGCATTTGGCAATGCTGAGACTCACCTCTTTTGACAGAAGGGCATTTCTTGCACAGGATAACGATTTTAGTGCTCATGGTTTTTCCAGCCTGCTGGATGGCGAGGTTTCCTTCTTTATAGATGTTTATAATCGAAATGGTAGTGTGCATGCTTCCTCCACGCGGCACGGCCGTGATAATCGTCCCTGTGATGGCTGAGATAGTCACAAAAACACGACATCATGATCATTAGATCACTTATACACAGAGGTGCAAATTAACAAATTACATTTACTCGTGCTTCTGTAATCGAAGGAGGGTTTTTTTTTTTGTTTACCGCTACTTTAAATCATTTTTTCATTAGTTAATTTGTAATAAGAATTAATTTTATATTAATTATTGTTGAAGTCTGAGCTTTGTTGTATGAACCTGTTGCAAGTAGCCCAGGTCCTGTAGCTGAAAAACAAGCCAAAATCATCACTAATATGCTATGAGGCCAGTTCTGCCATGTTCTTTTTAGAAATAAATAGCTTTCTCCTGGAAACACTTTTTCAAATAGTACATGAACCCTTGGGGGTTTTTTAATTTCTCTGAGCATTGCATGGTCTGACTTTGAGGTGAATTGGCTGGGATGTCCTCTCATGGGAAGTCCTCAAACTTTTCTACCTTTAAAGTGTTCCTCACTATATAATGATGGACTTTGAATTGTTTGAAAATGGCCTTATAACCCTTCCCAGATGGATGGACAGCAACAGTTGCTTCTCTAAGATAACAATCGACTTTTCTCCTTGGCAATGCTCCATAGCTCCAAAACTGTTAAACCTTGGGCTTTTATTGAGGTGGTCACACTTGCTGATAATCAATTACTAAAGACTCTGTGATTTGTAGCACTTAGCTGCTACTAAGTCTTTTAAAACCTATGGAAGCAATTAAGGGTGTACTTAGTTTTTCACTGCAGGATTCTCTGTTTTGGCTTTATTTTTATAATAAAAAAAAAATAATAATTGTAATATACATTGTAATATGTAGTCTTTTTGTTTATCTATTTATCTAATTGTAAGATTTTCTATAGACCAGATCATTTTTATTGTTTAGATTTGTAAAACCATAGAATTCAAAGAGGGTGTACTTTGATTGCCACTTTGTGGTATCTACTTTCACCAACATACAGTTCAGCATATGTTCAACAGCAAGCAGGACATTTAGAGATGAATAAATGATGGAAAAACCTCCTGACTCGAACTTGCCACAACACCTGTGGCCTTATTGATTTTTTTTTGTAAGTACACAAGTCCTTCAATTTCCAGTGCCTTCTGCCTGCCTCGGTCATTGTACTTTGGATATTTAGGTCCATTTAAAGGCAAATACTTTTGTATTTTTTTTTTACTTTTGCATTTACTTTTGATGGAGTAATGTTTTACCTAGTTTATCTCTACTCAACTACATGGTTTGTGTACCTCATCCACCACTGTTAGTTAGTTAGTTAGTTAGTTAGTTAGTTAGTTATTTTGTTATTTTGTAACCAGGAAAAAACTCAGTAAGGTCAAATTTGTTTCATGGCCAAGATGTCGGGAAATAACACATTTTATTCTGTACAATAACAAAGATATAGTAATACTATCAAGTTTTAAATGATAGGTTGTAGCTCAGTGGTTAAGTCTCTGGATTACTTGAACCCCGGAAGGTCGGGAACCCTTTATCGTCAACCTGCCAATCCTGGGGCCCCTGATCCAGACTCTTAACGCTCAGTACTCCAGGGATGCAGTATCATAGCTGGCCCTGTGTTCTGACCCCAGATCCTAACATCACTGGGATACAGTATGTGAAGAAAGAATTTCACTGTGTTGTAAAAGTACGTCTTTCATTCTTTTTGCAGAAGCATATATCAGTATGATTGTACTTAAAGTTATTTATGAGTGCCATGATTTCAACTAAAAAAGAGAACAGAAGGTTTCTGTAAATTATTAAGTGTTTAGTGAGGAAGCTGAACTTTTTGTCTTTGTGTAACACTTTGTGAAACAGGGTGATGTAACAAACTTGGCGTGATTCAAGTAAAATTTTCCGCCACATTAGTCCAGGCTTCCAGGCGACTAGGCCACTTCTCCATATGCAAATCCGAGCAAACTCGGCAGGAAATCATAATGAACTTATCGGCCCGGCTTCGCAAACATCTCCGGGATAGAAAAGTTTTAGAGGGAGGCCACGCTGAATCAACACCTCCATTTACACCCAGTTTGCTTTTGGTCCACTGCAAGCGACTGGCACTGAGAGAACTGTGTTTTCACACACACTTTACTGTTTAGAAGGAAAAAAACTCTGAACGACACTTTTCAGGCTCAAGAAACAAACCACCAAGCCCAAGATAGTGTATTTGCCTAAAAACACACTATTTCAGTCTCAGGGATTCTGGGAAACATTATTTAAATTTTTTTCAGGTTACACTAAAAACCTCAGTGTATACACACGTGAGTGAGTGTGTGTGTGTGTGTGTGTGTGTGTGTGTGTGTGTGTGTGTGTGTGTGTTTGTGTGTATAAAATCTGCTCTCTTACCGAAGTTGCTGGAGCAGTATTGGCTCTCGGGACTTCCTTTTCGCTTGCACTTCTGTTGACACAGTGCTGCTGAATACTTCAAAGCTGAAAGTTTAGAGTAGAGAAAATAACAAGTTTTACCACATCATATCAAATGCTGAGAATAATAAGCAGCAGACCAAGTACTGAGCCTTGAGGAACACCTAAGACAAATTCTTTAAATTCTGTCCAAACTGTTAAAAAAATGTATTCTAGGGGAAGATTTCAGAGCAACATTATCAGCAGTAGTCAAAAATCACTGCACAAAATCAGATTATAATAAGATTTGTTTCTTCAAGGAAAAAAAATGACTAATTTAAGAGCTGAAAGAGTCATTTTATTAAACTAAGCCAAATGAATTGTCTCACTGAAACAAACCGAAATTCAGCCTTTGTCTACTCCTGCAATATATCACACCAAGTTGGTTTCTCACCCCAACACTAAAATGCATTAACCTCTACAACAGATAATCAAGATACATATCTAACATATAATGCTCTGAGAATGTCTGTTAGTTCATTTAACAAGAGTTAATATTAATAATATAGCATTAATATGCATGTTCACTGGTACTTCTGTTTATTCTTCAGTTTTTCAGAAATAAATTGATTAAGAATATATATTTTTAATTCATGATTCATCATTTACCCTGATGAATTTATCCCTGAGCGAGGCAGAAATGACAGTGTATGTGAGGGAAAAATGTCCTGAGACTTCATGGAGAAGAAACCTATATATATACAGTATATCTTAGAAATGTTACTCCGAACTTTCGAGCGGCTTCTCGTAAACGATCAGATTTTTCGCAAATTACTCTCAGTCCGCTTCCAAATAAAAAGTCACCAACTATCGAGGTCACGAGTTTCAAGATCACGAGTATCGAGGTTTTACTGTACATATTTTATATACACTGATCAGGCATAACATTATGACATTATAAGATTATGAAACTTGACTGAATAACACTGATTATCTCTTCATCATGGCACCTGTTAGTGGGTGTGATATATTAGGCAGCAAGTAAACATTTTGTCCTCAAAGTTGACGTGTTAAAAGAAGGAAAAATGGGGAAATGTAAGGATTTAAGTGAGTTTGGCAAGGGCCAAATTGTGATGTCATGCCCCTGGAGCCCTGTATCCTGGCTGACCTTGACCCTAACATCGCTGGGAGATATCAAGAGAATTTCACTGCACCTTTACCCTTTTACACAAAAACAATAGTACATAATTGAATGCAGAATGAATAGACACATGTGTCTAAAGACACCTACGTATGAGTATGGTGGTGATGGGCTGAGTGGTTGTGGTTGGGGCGATGGTCGTTGTCTGTATCTTCTTGTTCCTGAATTTGTAGTGGCCGATAAAGCCATCTGCCGTTAAGCTGAGGTCTGAGAGGAACTGGATGAGAAGCTGATTACCCTCAGAGAACACTGGGCTGGAACAAACACACACATAAATACATTCACAAAAAGGATTCCCTAAAAGAAATGACCTATTGGAAATTGGAAAAAACATTCGGTTAAACAACCAATCAGAAAGCAATCAACACCACAATCATGACCAGTCACATGCTTTAAATCATTACAAATAAAAAAAAAAAAAAAACATTATTAAGGTCCTGATTTGTTTTAGTATTCAGTATTAGTTGTATGAGAGATTTGTGAGCGTCTCTTACGCTGGTGGACTGTCTCCGCAGTATTTCCCAATCCTCTTAGCATCGTTGATTTCCCCTCCGTTAAAGATGGCGACGTAGTCATAGCGGCAGTAGTTGTCTCTTTCCACGTCAAACTTTTCAAATTTCACCTCTATAATCTAAAAAAATGGAACAAACAAACAAACAGGGCTAGAAAATCTTGTTTTATGTGAATGTTTTAGTTTTGGCAGAACAACAACATCCAATGAGATCTCATCAGGTGAAAATAACACTTGAAGAAAGGTAATGCTGTGGAAATGGGCATGTTTACAACTTTTGAATTCGATTCCTATTTAAAAATTCAAGCTTTCCGATTTGTAATTTTTGTACAAAGTAAAAGAATCGTAAGCATTGTTAAGCAAACTCTGCTAATATTCTGCAAATATTACTACACAATTACATTATTTTATTAAATAAACAATAATAAAAATAATAATAATCATAATAATTGTTGTGCCATGTACAAAAGTTTGGAGGCCCTAAACCTAAATCAGTTTCGAATAACAAGCCTTTGGCAGATATTACCGCAGGCAATTTACACCCACCCTTCCACTCCAAACTTCTTAGGTGACCTTGCATATTCTTGTCTTGGATGTATTATGTATCATGTGCTTTACTTTTACTTCGAAGTCTGATGTACTATGAGCACAAATAGCAAATAATGGATTCAGTTGGTTTCAGATGTATGATTTCTACGTGACATGCTTCCCCAATTTTTGTTCTTTTGTATTCCTTTGCCTCAAATTATCTTTGTATTTGCAAAAAAAAAAAAAACATACCCTTGGTGATTGTGGAGCTTTCAGTTCATCGATCCACAGAACTTTCCAAAAAGATTGTGTGCATATGTAGATCATTAATCTCAAACATCTAACAGTTGCTGTTGCAGTAAAGGTAAAAGTGCTTTTTTACTTGTCACATGTACGTTACAGCAGAGTGAATTTTTATTTTTGCAAATCACGACAATGTTAGGAAGCTGGGGTCAGACCACAGGGTCAGCCATGGTAAAGCACCCCTGCAGCACAGACAGTTAGGGGCCTTGCTCAAGCACCCCAAGAGTGGCAGCTTGGCAATACATGAGCATGATCTTCCAACCTTCCAATCAGTAACCCAGGGCCTTTACTAACACTACTGTTGTAGCATAAACTTTCAGCAGGTTCTTTGGTCATTATTTTTCCAGAACAAACTTTAACTTCTACGATTCTACTTAACTGCTGTTTCTTAATAACAAGTCAGACAGTGTGTAAATTGTGTGCTGGAAGTGTTTATAGCATTTTATATCCTTCCTCTGCTTTGTAAACATCAATTAGTTTTTTTAGCCCCCCAAGCAGCTGCTTTACAGTGCACCTGGAAAGTTTTTACATAAATTCATTATTTACATAAAATTCTATTAACAAAACCTCATAAAGACAACGTGAAAGAAGTCTGTTTGAAATCTTTGCAAATGTATGAAAAAAAAAAGAAAAAACACGAGCATAAATATTCACAGTCTTTGCCATGCCACTCAAAATTTAGCTCAGGTGCATCCTGTTATCACTGATCATCCTTGAGATGTTTCTTCAATTTGATTGGAGTCCACCTGTGGTACATTCAGTTGATTGGACATGATTTGGAAAAACACACATCTGTCTATAGAAGGTCTCACAGTTAACAGTGTGTGTCAGAGCACAAACCAAACCATGAAGTCTAAGGAATTGTCTGTAGACCTCAAAGACAGGATTGTATCGAGGCACAGATCTGGGGAAGGGAACAGAAATGTTTCTGCAGCATTGAAGGTCCCAATTAGCACAGTGACCTCCATCATCTGTAAAGGGAAGAACTTTGGAAACACCAGGACTCTTCCTAGAGCGGAGCTGCCCTGCCAAACTGAGTGTTCGGGGGAGAAGTGCCTTAGTCAGGGAGGTGACCAAGAACCTAATGGTTACTCAGAAAGAGCTCCAGCATTTCTCTGTAAAGAGAGGAGATCCTTCCAGATCTCTGCAGCACTGGACCAATCAGGCCTGTATGATAGAGTGGCCAGACAGAAGTAAAAGGCACATGACAGCCCATCTGGAGTTTACCATAAGGCACCTGAAGGATTCTAAGACCATGAGAAACAAAGATTGAACTATCTGTCATGTCTGAAGAAAACCTTGGCTCATCACCTGTCCAATTCCCTCCCTAGAGTGAAGCATGGTGGTGGCAGCATCATGCTTTGGGGATGTTTTCCAGTGGCAGGAGACTTGTCAGGATTAAGGGAAAGATGATTGCAGCAATGTACAGAGACGTCCTTGATGAAAACCTGCTCCAGAGCACTCTGGACCTCAGACTGGGGCAATGGTTCATCTTCCAACAGGACAACAACCCAAAGCACACAGTCAAGATAACAAAGGAGTGTCTACGGGACGACTCTGTGAATGTCCTCGAGTGGCCCAGCCAGAGTCCAGACTAGAACCCGATTGAACATCTCTGGAGAGATCTGAAAGTGGCTGTGCACCGACGCTTCACATTCACCCTGATGGAGCTTGGAAAGTTCTGCAAAGATGAATTTGAGAAACCGCCCAAAAATAGGTGTCAAGCTTGTAGTATTAAACTCAAAAACACTTGAGGCTGTAATTGGTGCCAAAGGAGCTTCAACAAAGTATTGAGCAAAGGCAGTGAATACATATGTACATGTTATTTCTGAGGTTTTTTTATTTTTTGTAATAAATTTGCAAAGATTTCAAACACACTTCTTTCACAGTGACATTATGGGGTTTTGTTTGTAACATTTTGAGGAAAATATCTAATAGTGTTGGCACAAAGTTTGAGTCGGGTATTACATATTACATCAGAATCAGAATCAGTTTTTTCGGCCAATGGTGTTGACACACAAGGAATTTGGTTCCATCCTGGAGTTGTTGTTTCGAATGACAGTTCATGACCAGAGTGACAAGTTCTAATGAGTTAATTAATTCTGTAAGAGTGTCCAAACTTTTGCTTAATTTAAAATGATGAATTAAATTTCTTTTGTCAAATATAAATTCATCAAATACTGTGCATTGGCATTTGTAATTTTTAACAAAAAAAAAATTGCAGAATGTATAAAATGCATGTACTTGGGTCATTTGCTTGTGTGAGATGTTCAATATATTTACAATTAAACCACGTATATTATTGAATTGATATTATCTATCGTTTATAAAAGTAAAAACATTTTGCACGTACAGAGCCTCTCAGACGTCTGGAAACACCTGGTCTTTTTATGTTTTGAAAAAACATGGATGTTCCTTTTGTTTATATGCAAGGTAAAAGGCAAAAACACACAAGAATTGTACATTGAATGGCTGGAAGGAAATTCCGTGGACAGATGAGTCCAAATTTGTCTCTAACAGAAGAACTTGTGTAAGATGGAGAACAGGAAAGAAGATGTGAGCAGGCTGCCTCACCCCTACAGTCAAACATGGAGGTGGACGCTTAATGGTTTGGAGTTGTTTTGGAGCAGGGAAGGTTGGAGACGTATACCGGGTGAAAGGAACAACATGGCAACCATTCAATACTTCATCATACACTATGCAACTCTGTCCTGACTGCAGCTCATTGGAACCGACTTTATCATACAGCAAGAGAATGCGCTATAAAGCGTACATCTGAGTTCTGTAAGGAATATTTAGAGAGGAAACGGTCGTCTGGAGTTTTATCTATCATGGAATGACCTGCCCAGTCACCTCACCTAAATCTTATTTTACTGCTCTGGAATGAACTGGATCGTAAAAAAATCTCCAACTAGTAAAAAACAACTTTGACAAGTTTTACAAGATGCATGGCAAAGTATTTCAGCTAATTGTTTGGGAAAATTACAGTGAGTGTCTAAAGCTGTTATATATATTTGTTTGGTCAAAGTAAACCTTCATATCATTAATTTACTTAACTTGGTACTTGTATAAACAAAAGGAACATGCATGTATCTCTCAAAGACCATGAAAGAATAAGTGCTACCAAACTTTTGACTGGAACTGTACAAAGTCAGAAAATGCCATTTTCACAATTATTAAACAATTAATGTTTGATGCTCCAATGCCTCAAGTTATACAGTATGCCTAACAAGTTCAACTTTTTTCTAACTTTTAGCAGCTCAAACAGTGGATATAACGTAGATGTACAAACATCACCTGGTTTTTGGGTGCAACTATGTGCCATGAGCATGTGACTCCTGCTGGATAGTCTTTCTCTGGCCAATTGGGGGTTGTGAAGGTTCCTGATGGCTTCATCAATCGTCCTCCGCAATACTGGTCTCCTAAAATATTGAATGACATCAGATTTTGAAACTATACCCAGCATCGCAGAATAAAGCTTAAGATCCTGATCTCCTAATTAAAAGGGCTGGTGTTTATAATTCTCAGCCTGTGATTTGCAGGCTATAATAAGCACCCCATGCTATAATGAGTGACTGTAGGAACTGTAGGAAAGTATACACACGATGATCTTCTGTACTGAGCCGCTGAAAGGCTGTTGAAAAGACGACCACATGCACGAGATGTCATTAAACATGAGACGAACTTTAAGCCTGCAATCCCATACGATGCAAGATCGCCTTTATTTAACAAAACGCCGTCTGTCCAGAAATAGGCCACGATGTCGATTTACAAAACCACAACTCCACCCAGGAGTAGAAAAGTCTGCTGCTTTATTTTAACATCAGCTGCAAAATCTAAATCCCTGACCATCACTGACTAACAGAATTCTTTTACTTTTATTCTCTCAGCTGTACATACAATGCAATTTTATTTCATAAAATCAATTATTTTGTTATATATATTTCCTGTATTTCAGGAATACAAATAATAAATAATAATAATTTTTATATACGTAGCAAAGCTGCTGCTACATGAATATGAAGTACCACAACACTACTGAGACCGAGGTGTGTCCTCGCATAAAATACAGATTAACATGGCAGAGGTAGAGCTGTAACTTCCTGCAGACACAACAGGGAAAGAACCTGTGATTTTCTTTAATCTTTTTCTTTTCTTTTTATAGTACAAATTGATGATTTGCTGTCTGTCTGAACCAAAGAAATAAAAGCAAACTGTTTGTACCATATTGAATTGAGTAGCAGATTTTTTCCAATGCATTGTATTGCATTGAATAACATTGTGTTAAAACAAATCAAAATCAGATCGTTAGCTATCGTATTGTTGGCTTTCCATAGAGATGTGAATTGCATTAGCCTTAGTTATGGAGATGCTCATATATACTGTATATATATACTTGAAAGTAGTTGCTTTCACACATCAAATTCTTTAATGTTCTATTTTATTGTATTTTTTTTCCTTTATTAACTGTAATTGAGAACCAAAAATAGCTACAGCTGCCAGCTAGAAAAACAAACACAGGGTTAAAACCTAGTCATTAAAATTCCATCAGTCGTACACAAAGTTAGCACTTAAAATGAGTCAGAGAAAACCTCTAGTAGTCTGACTTTCCCCAGAATACCAGAAGGCGGAAAATACTGGTGAGAAATTCCACGTCATGCTGCGAAATCCACCGCAAAGAATCAGAACCTGTCCTGTTTATCCAGTCAAGTAAAGCTTTCACTGACCGAGCCTTTAAAAACAAAAAATCCCTAAAGTGACCTTTAAGAGATTTCATGCACTGGGAACTTAGTTACATAGTGAAAACAGATTTTTGACATTTATGGAACGACAGCAGGTAACACCGGTCGTGTAAATTCAGACTCTTGTCTGTGACCGTACCTCGTTCATGAGGGTTAGCAGCGGAGAACACTGCCAGGAAGCCACTGCCGGCCGTGTTGGCATCTGACACCATTTGAAGGAGCATTTTGTTTCCCGTGGAGACGAGGGCACCGGGCCGAAAGGTCCCGCAGAAGCGGCCCAGGCGCTGCCCGTTCACATGCCCGCTATAAACGTCTACGTGGTCGTAGCGGCACAGGTTGTCACTTTCCAGGTCGAGGAAGCGGAAGTTAAGAACAACCACTTTGCCTTGTGGGACCTGCAATAGACATATCAAGTCAAAATTTTGAGTGCCTATAATCAACAATGTGGGAGATTCTTCAAATAAAAAGGCCTGTAAGACCACAGTAGACATCTAAAAAGAAACACAGAAATCTTTTTTTTGGTAAAAAAACAAACAAACAAAAAAACCCTTCACAACATCTAGCCATGTCAAGAACACTTTGGATGGAGTATCATTCTCGATGTCATCAATCAAGAAACATCTTGAATGTAAATACAGAGGGCTTAAAGCAGGGTCCCCAAACTACTGCCCGCCCCCACGTTTTACCCTACGAATGATGCCAGAGACATATTTTGAAAATTGTTTTTAATATGTTTTACTCATATCATATCTGTATTTGGCAATGAAGGTTGGCTTTCAAACTAAAACTTAAAACCCTTAGTTCTTAACATAGCCTAATCATTTGTTAGGTTCACCCACAAACCAACAGAATGGTACATTCAACATCACATAAACGTAAATTTTTTAATTTCAATAGTAATGAAATTCAGTTATAAAAAAAATGTTAATATGATAGTAAAAATGCTCTAGTAAGAAATAGGGGCTCTACCTCTTGAAAAATGCCTCATTTGCCTGTATAAATAAATGTAAATAAATACATATAATCTCCACAATAACTAGTAGTCACTCCGGCCCATGTCATTTTTCGTTACAGAGTGACTAGGCCCCCATTAAAGAAAGGAAACATTATGTGGTCCTCACAGAAAAAAAGTTTGGGGACCCCTAGCTTAAAGGGTAAAGGGACTTTTTACTTGTCATGTACTTTTGCAACACAGTGAAATTCTTTCTTCGCATTTCCCAGGGATTTGTTAGGAAGCTGGAGTGCAGGGTCAATCATGATACAGCATCTCTCAGAGCACAGAGGGTTAAGGGCCCTGTTTAAGGGCCCAACAGTTGTATTGTGGCTTGAACCATGGACCTGCCAATCAGCAACCACTGAGCTTTAATTTAAAAGATACAAACCACTGACAATTCTTAAGAAGAGAAAGGAAAGGCCAAATTACATTTTAGCTGAGAAAACATCTAACAAAAAAGCCAGCCAGTTCAGAAACAAGATTCTTTGGGCAGGTAAAACCAAAATTACTTGTGCTGTAGCAAGAAAAAGGAAAGGAGAGGATTATGATCCAAAGCAGTCCACATGATCTATCAAACATGGAGGTGGTGTCATGGCATAGGCATGTATAAAACCCAGTGAAACTCGTCTATTGGTGTTTATAGGTAGTAAAAGTAGCATCATGTATCCTAAAGCCTATAGAGCTATAATTTCTGATCGGATGGCACTTCAGAGTATAATAAGCCATAAAAAACATACTTTAAAAGCAACCAAAAGCTAAAAAGGTAACAAATGAAGAAATGTACTTGAATGGCTCATGAGTCAGTCACCCAGCTAAACTGCTTTTCACTCAGTAAGAACAAAATACGCAAAAAACCACAAATATGCAGCAACTGGAGGTTGGCTGCATGAAAAAAACTGGCAAAACATCTCAGCATCTGATGATGACCATGGCTTCCAGACTTCAGGCGGTCACTGGCTGCTGTTTTAAATCTTTATCTGGATGATCGTAAAAATGCGGCAGTTTCACTAAAATGACTAAACAATCAGGAGACTGCGAGCCAGAGAGCAATCAGAGCAATGGTTTCTTATGTGTACAGAGACGTCCTGAGCACTTAATAGTCTCAACATTAGACACGGTTTTATACTGTTTTTAGACACAGTCAGGTTTTATACTGGTGTGTGTATTTGTGCTTATAAATGATCCTCAAGGCTAACATTAGAGCAAAACCTAAACACATAAGAGAGCACAGGACAGATATATGGACAAAAGTATTGAGACACTTGACCTTTCCTGCTATATCTGGTTCTTCTCCAAACTGTTACCACAAACCTGGAGGCACACAATTGTATAGGATGCGCTATAATAAAATTTAGCACTCATTTGAACTTGGAGACACAAACCTGTTCCAGCATGGCAATGCCCCTGTGCACAAAGTGAGCTCCATGAAAATATGGTTTGCATGGTTTGGAGTGTAAGATCTTGAGAGGCCTGCTGTAGAGCTCTGAACTCAATCTTCAACCCTTGAACACCTTTGGGATTAATTGTAACACTGACTGCACCCCAGGGCTCCTCAGCCCACATCAGTAGAAATGTCCACAAGCACACTCTAAAATCTAGTTGAACTTCTACCCAGAAGAGTGGAGGGAATTATAAGAACAAATTCAGACTAAATGTGGACTGTGATGGTCAAAAAGCACAAACGAAACTTATGACCAGGTTCTGAAAACGTTTGGCAGTATAATGTACGTACGCATCATATGCAGAAATGTCAATGGATTCATTCACAATGATTAAATTATGTATCCTTACATAATTAAGGAAAAATAGAAAAACGATTTCCAACCTTTTATATTTAATTATGTTAGGATCTCCAATCATTTTAGAAAATAGAGGAATAAATAGCTGTCGTTTCTAATCAGTCCATGCAGTATTTCGGATAAACTCCTTGAATGAATGTTGTAAGTCTACACTTTAATCGGATCTTGATGGTGCCATGTGTTGGTGCCCAAATATTTTCTATTGCATCATGCACCACTGTCCGTATACTTATGACCTAGGCAGTACACCGTTTCTTTGTTGCGTCTTACACCACTGTCCAAATACTTATGATCCCAACTGTATACCGTATTAAATGCAAAACTGCTGAAGTATATTGAACCAGAATGAAAGATTTTATATTTATCTCATTATAACCACAGTGGTGTTGAATTCTTGAATCTAATTGGTCAAATCAGCTCTGACCTCAGAGTGGAGCAGCTACAAATCACAGCTTTATATCATTGTGCTCTTTCCGACCCGTTATTGTTTCTACGGTAACAAGATACACAGAATCAGTGTACTATTATAGGATGAAGTTTCTGTAAGGAGATGTTCATTTATCATTTATGGAAGGCGTCTCCAGTGTCACTCACTCAGTAACATGAGAAGCTGAAAAAAAAAAAAAAGAGTGGGAACCCGTGTTACTGCAAGTTTTGTTTCATAACACACACTATATTAACAAAAGATTGTGGACACCTAACCAGAAGATTGTGCTTTTAAAAAAACTAAATCCCAATCCACATTCAGTTCCCATTTCCTGTTATAATAACCTCCACTTTTCTAGGAAGATGTTCCACTAGATGTTGTGGAGGTTGGTGCCCATTCAGCTGCAAAGGTATTAGTAAAGTCAGGTAGTGATGTAGGTGAGAAGGTGAGGAGGTCTGGGGTGCAGTCAGTGTTCACATTCCTCCTTGAGGTGTTTAATAGGGTTTAGAGCTCTATAGCAGGAGATCTTCCACTCCAACCCATGTAAAGCAGATCATCATGGAGCTGGCTTTGTGCAGCGGGACATTGTCCTGTTGGAACGTGTTTGGGTTGCCTAGTTTAAAGACTCTATCCAAAGGTAATTGTGAGCCTCCAACTTTGTGGTAACAATTTCTGGGTGACTAAAAGTAATAACACGTCATACCTCAAAAAGAAATGTTTTTTTTTACACTTTATATTATGGATGTGCATCTGAGGCTGATGTGAGTCCCATCTCATTGCATAACCAACGATACGATACCTTAAAGATACATATGAAGTGTCTACCAATGCAATGGGATACGATTCACCCCTATTACGATGCAGTGCGATATTATCTTAATTCGATTCAACAAAATGCTATTCAATAGAAAAAATATGATACTACTGTATGAAATTCAATATAGCGCAGATTGTTCTCTTTTATTTCTATGGTTCAGACAGACAGCAAATCATCGATTTACTTTAAGAGCGTTCTGACTTTCACACACGTCTTTGTAGTACAAAAAAAGAAAAAAATGATTAAATAAAACCTGTTGTGTGTGCAGGAAGTTACAGCTCTGCCTCTGCCATGTTGATCTGTATTCTATGTGACTCTCAGGACACGCCTCGTTCTCCGTAGTGTTGTGATTCATCGAGGAGAAATCGATCTTCATATCAAATATCACTCACAAATTATTGTTCAATTTCTAAATATTAAAAGTAGAGCGCATCTACTAATATTTATATACAAATAAATCGTTTTTTAACAATGCAAATATGATAAAAACGATGCACCTCGATACAAAGGACAAATGGTATCTGATGCACACTTTTTTAAATCAGTGCATCTCTTCGTTCATTTTTATGCCGATGCACTGATGCGAGTCACTGAATCTTTTCATCCTTTATTTATAGAATTCTTTTATAGTATTATAATTCTTATTATATTTAGTCAATCTGGCCTTTCACTGACTGTGCGGTATGTAAGTGTAGACCTTTACATTCTTTACTGTATATAGCCATTCTTTTTCTCAAAATAAATTATACTGTATTACCACCAGTTCATCTAAAAGTTTAATTACAGAAACATGAATGATTGGCGTATTCAAACATAAACTGTGATATATTTGTCTGTAAAACTGAAGCTTCCTTCACACTCCTGAATGCAGTAAAGGTGCCAACATGCTCAAAAATGCACAAAGTAGTCCTCCAGGGCTTTCATGCTGGCCGAGAGCCAGATACAACACGCCAATTCCAGGCCAGAAAACACACACACACACACACACACACACACACACACACACACACACACACACACACACACGCACACTAACAATCTGAGGTCTTGCAGGGACGCACTGCACTCCCATTGCATCATTGAATACATTGTCCCGGCTCATGAATAATGAAAATAAGCCTTGTGGAAAAAAAAAATGCAAAAAAGCAGTATGATGCAGCCAGAGTGCAAAATATGAAATAGAGAGTGTGTACCTACCGTGATTCTCCACACACACTTTGTGTTTGGAGGATAGACTCCCGGATAGCCCTGGCTACCGATAACTCCTGAATCTCCTGTGATGTTTCCTCCACATAGAAATATCTGTCTGTGGATTGACAGAGGGAAAAGAATAATGAAGATCTGATCAAAGTAAAAGGTTGAGGAAAAATGTTTGTGGACACCTCAGAATATGTTTCGATATGTGCTTTTTGAACATCTTATTCCACATTTGGTCTCCAGTTGCTGGTGAAATAACCATCCATTCTTCTGGGAAGATGTTCCACTAAATTTTGTGGAGATTTGTGCTCATTTAGCAACAGGGGGTGTTAGTAAAGTCAGGTAGTGATGTAGGTGAGGTGAGGAGGCCTGGGGTTCACTCAGCATTCACATTCATCCCAAAGGTGTTTAATGGGGTGAGGTCCGAGCTCTATCACAGAACTGAAACTTGAGTGGTTCCTCTGGGTCTCTATTGGTAATCTGTATTGGTAAGCCTTCCTTTGCTTATGTCTAGTGGATACCATTAAGGACCAATACAACACCTTGGGCAGCTTGTTGATCACATGCTGGTATCTACTCCACACCAGTAGGAATCGATAGAAAGTAAATATAAAGAATACACATTTCAATAGGTTTTTAATGATTGACAGCTGATGGTTTGTAATGGTATTTAAAGTGGAAACTATTTGAATTTCTGTGATGGAGAACTGGAAGAAATCCCTGATGGACACCTACAAAACCTTCAACATTCAAAACCTTCAAAACTCAACCTTCACACAAACTCTAACATCAGAAGCTCAGGATTGAACCAGCTATTTGTTAACACAGTGTGATAATGTGATCATTAATAATTCATTATAATGATAAGCCAATCGTCTGTCAGGAATCTTTGTATGTTTGCTCTGATTGGTTGTGGCAGACTATCAATTAGAAAAAGTATTACTCGATCTAGTCATCAAGGAGAGATGAGCTTTTCTGTATGGCCAAATTAGATATGATAAGAGCTGCGTTCTTCTGAAGTAATCTTGCCACAATTAAAATATGAAGGCCTGATGTTGGTTTCTGAGTCTGGTCATTACAATTAACATATCTTCTGCAGCAGAGGTAGCTCTTGGTCTTCCCCTCCTGGGACGGTCCTTATGAGAGTTTGTATCATCATAGCATTTGATGGTTTTGGGTCTGCACTTGGAGATACAGTGAGATTTCTTGCCATTTTTTTTTGTCTTACTGTCTTTCGTCACTGACTGTTTCTTGTTTCTTTACACAGTAGTTGTAGTAGCACTAATAAGATATATATGTGTGTGTGTGTGTGTGTGTGTGTGTGTGTGTGTGTGTGTATAAATTTAGGTGACATCATAATCAATACCCCCCCGCCCCTTTTTAATCATCTGCGCATGCTCGTTTTCATCCACACACACACACACACACACACACTATCGGTCTGGGACGTGGAAAGAAACCCAGATGCTCTGAGTTGATTGTGTAATGACCTGCTCTCTAGATAAATACAGAATTGAGAATAAAGTTCACCTGTGATGCATGGACATGTGACACGCCCATTAAATAAGAAGAAAAGGAAAGAAAAAAGAAAAGAAAAAGGCAGTGTGTGTGTGTGTGTGTGTGCGTGTGTGCGGGCGCGTGTGCGTGTGTGCGTGCGTGCGTGTG